>NC_069500.1:192936215-193221215 GCF_027579735.1 Bombina bombina
CTGAAGCAGGTAGGTTATGGTCAGCTCCCATTTGAAGCATTGGTTGGTAAATGTTCCAAAGAGAAAGCATTGGGAGAGTTAAAAGTAGAGCTTCCCAGCTGCAAAGGACCAAACAGTAGTAGTCCCAACTCCACGGTGAATCAGTCTTTTACAGGGTAGAGTTTGACTCTAGTGATGGGGGTTCCTTGGATAGGGATCGCTGAGGGGCCATCTTGGAGACCCTTGGGGGAAGCTGATTCCACGGCGGGGCTTCCGCTCTCAAATCTCCAGAAGGGGTTTTAGAAGAAGGAGTTGGAAGCCTATCTGGCAGAAGATCCCATTTCGAGAGAAGGTTTCTGCCTTGTTCCGGGGAAGTGATAACGTGTTGCAGATCATCTTTGGTTACAAAAAGACGTACCGGAAAGCCCCACCTGTACTTAATGTCCTTACTTCTGAGGATTCTAGTAAAGTCCCGGTATGCTTTCCTTTGCTGAAGGGTGTGAGGTGAGAGATCAGGGAAGATTTGTAGCGTATTGAACTTTGTGGGGGTCAGTGACCCTGAGTTAACTGCTCTAAGGAATTTCTCTCTAAATGTGAAATAATGGAGTCTCACCACCACATCTCTCGGTTTGTCATTCGAGATGGCTCTTGGTCTAACAGCTTTGTGGGCTCTATCAATGAGGGATTCAGGATCTTTCAAAGGTCCTAGTACAGCTGTAAAAACTTCTTGCAACTAGGTTTGTAAGTCCTTGGAGAGAACAATTTCAGGGGTGCCCCTTAGGCGAACATTGTTGCGCCTGGAGCGGTCTTCTAAGTCTGCGAGTTTTGACTCTAACACAGAAATTTGGCCCGCCAGGACTTCCGAGTAGGAAATAAGGTTGGTATGGTCGACTGAGAGGTCCTCTTGTTTACGCTCCAAAGAGTCGGTGCGTTCACCGATTGCAGCAATATCTCTTCTTAAGTCAGAGCATGATTTATCGAACCTCTTGCATATGGATTCATGATGTGAGGTCAGCATGGTTTTTATCTGAATCATCATGTTGTTATTAGCATTGGCAATGTCTGCCAAGCTTGCAGGTTGTGAGGTGGTTGAAGAATCTCTCCCATTACTTGGCTCTGAGTGGCAAGTTGAATCCGAGAGGTCATCTTCCGAGCATTGCTCCTGCTCTCCACGTGATTGTTGGAAATGCTCTTTCATTGTTCTCTTCGGACCTGTGGGACCTTTTGATTTTCTTCTTTGGGCCTGCAACATAGCTCCTCAAGGTAGATGTTGTGAACAGTCAACGTGAGAGATAATAGCTGCCTCAGGTGTAGGTTGTGGGAGCAAGCAAATGCTGACAGATGTTTTCGTGATGGTGTAGACTTATTCTGGCTTACCTCTGGACCTCTGACCTAGCGCATTGTATTTCTAGCCAGCCAATGCTGAGTGGCCAGGAAAAATATCTCAATTAAGGCCAAGTATTCTTGTCTGATAGCGTAGCCTTCTGTTTGATAGGAGACTTGCTTGATCTCAACTCTTGTAGTTATTTAAACAGATACACAGGCTACTCCAAATACTCTCCCCAGGAAGGTTGCCCTCACAGGGCGATCACGGGTAGGGTAAGTGGGATATGACCCGCTGTCGCAACGGGCAGCGGGAAAAGGGGGGGGAGAGTATAGCCAGAAACTGTGGTCAGGTGGAGATCTGCGAGAACAGGAGGCTACCAGGGTAGAAATTTCTAAAGAGTAGGCAGCATAAGGTTCACAGAGTCTTTAATCTTGGAACAGTAACATATCAAGAGGAATCAAGATATCAGGCAGCGTGAATTAAAAGAGTACTCTATCCCCCAGGGGTGGGAGGCAGGGCAGAAGAAAGCGGAGGCCCCCCAAAAGCCATGCAGAATCTAAGGCAGAATGGGTGCAATTGAGAGTAGCTCCAGCAGTATGGGTTCAGGAAGATGGTGGCAATATGCTTTTTTTTTTTTTCTTTTCTTTTTTTTTAAGCCCATAAAAAGACAAAAAAGTTCAGTGGTTCTTTCTCCTATTATCTGACCTCTGTCCCTGTTTTTATAGTTGCTGGGCTGGGGGGATATGCAGTTTCTCAATTGCTATAAGTTGGAAAGCATAAGTGCGGTGTGTATCATAAGGCTGTATGAAATCTGCAGCTCAGCCAAAAGTGTATGCCCTGAGAGCAACACGGAGAGTTGTAGCTGCACAGCATGTGTCCAAATGAGTCAATGAGGGGGTCAATACATTTGATTCATGACAGTTTAAGAGCCCCTTGTCAGTGAAGTACCTCAGCTTGTCAGTGCAAGATATGTGACACAAAAGAAGATGGCAGATTTCCCGCCCCTCTTACCCTGCCAATTCCAATCCCCTAGGGATCTGCTGTATGTAATTCTCAGCCGAGTCTCTGATGTAAGTGAAGCTGTGTATCAGGGCTGCTCCACACTGGGTCCCACCCTCATATTCTCCTATACTTCGCCCCGGCGGGATCCGGTGAGGGCCGTAGCCGTGGCCTTTATTAGTTTAATACCGGCAGCTGTAGGACCGGATGAGTGCGTCTCAGCGCGGATCTGCCTAATCCTCCTGTCGCCTGCTCCACAGTTGACTGCGAGTGCAGCCTCACTTGAGTTGAGGAAACAAAAGTGCTGTATACCTTTTTAGTCCGGTTTTGTGAATTTGCCGGACAGAGCTCTCTCAAAGTGCAGCCGTTGCCAACGGCGGTTAACTCCGCCCCTAGGAAGAAGATTTTATGTTTGTGATATGAATAGTTCATAGAGGACAGTAGCCACAACTTTTACTTATTCATTAACGATATTCTCATTGTTCTGAACATGTTATAATATTGCGACCGCACTGTAACAAATGTGTTATTAATATAGAAAACATTGGTTACAGTGTGGTTGCAATATTATATATGTTCTTTGTTATACACTGTACTTATAATATTGTAACAAACATTTTCTATAAAAATAACACATTTGTTAAAAGTGCAGTTGCAATATTTTAAGTATAACATGTTCAGAACAGTGAGAGCTTAAATTGGCAATAAATAAAGAAAACTAGAAAGTAGCGGCTACTGTCTTCTATGAAATATTAATATCACAAACACAAAATCTTCCTAAAAAAAGAAAAAAACACGTCAAAAGCAAAATACACAATTTTTAAAAACATGACTTAAAATACATATTATAGTAAATAAATAAAACCTTGTATATAAATGTATAATATACAGTACCCACATCCACCAAATGATATGCTACTTTCAAATTAATCTTATAAAAACTTAAAATCCCATGATTCTATTCAACGTTTTAGGGATGAGTGACAAAATATATCTGTTCTCAATGGGGATACTGTTTTGAGCTCTATAGTCCACTTTGACCCCCATTCTTCTCCACAAAAACCCACTGTCCAAGTTTTCATCAATATATTCTTTCAAATGATGTAACTCAGGTCCAGACAAAGGATATTGGAGCTCCAAGAACTAAATGAATAAGAAAATCATAAGGACGTCTGGGAGGAAGTTGATCTTCACCTTCTTCTCAACACATCAGAAATGTCTGTATATTGTTCAGTTACATTTTCCAAGGTGGTTACTTAAAAGCATAGCAGACTGGCACAGAATAGAACTTTGACAAAAGACAGAAGCACAACTTATGCCGCTGGTACCCCATTTTAACCAAGGGAAGCCCAAAATTACAGGGAACAAAGGAGAAACACAACATCAAACTAAAGTCTTTCTGTGTCCAAAATCAATCATGACAGTAACACAGTCTTTAATAACAGGGCCACATTTAATTGGACTTCTATCAGTGACAAACTTGGAGAAACCTTTGACAGAATAAGGATTCTAATGTCACTTGCCAAGGAAGAACAAAAGAAGAAGCCACTTGCACCAGAATAAATACTTGGATCAATTTGAATTATCTCTGTGGACCACTGCAAAAAAAAAAGAAAAAAAAGGGTTACATATAAATATGATGCAACAGGAACAGAAGAGATATTCAAAAACACAGCTGCAGAATTTTATGTGAGTTCTTTATTAGGCCTTACAGGACAATCTTGCAGGAGGTTACTAGCCTTGTCACAGTAAGAAACAGAGGTTCATATTCTTGCACTTCAGAAGAGGGAAAAATGTCCATTAATAGCTTCAATCTGCATGGGTTCTTCCAAAGACACAGGCTTAAGTAGGCACTGTAGTACGATGAACTTGGGAGCCAAGAAAAGTCTGTGTAGCAAATCTCTCCTACTGTCTTTCACAAAATCTTCTGTCAAGTTGGATGACTAAGAAGATCAAACTTTCCAAATCTGTTAGCAGACCCACACAAGCAGGCTCATCTTTCAGATCTTTAAAGAGCCCCAGACAAAATGGATCAAAAAGGGCAGGAGTATTCCAGTTTGTGTCAGTGGCAATGCAGCAGAAGTTACAACTACAGTCTTACACAGGCATACTACTTTGTTGCAAGGCTGTCAAAGCCACTTGAGCACAGAAAGTACAATGTGGATCATCATAAGGAACACTCATAGCATTAAAAAATCAGTTTGTGTGCCAAAATCTGAGGTTCACTCGTCACTAGCAGAGCGTACCTTAACCTCTGTAGCATGATTCCCAAGTTTAATTGAAAACATAATTCAACAGGCTGCAATGAAAGTACAGAACTTTTTTACCTAAGCTGTGCAAGGTTAAATGTCCCGATTTCTGTATACTGGGATCAGCCTGCAAACTAGGCCCCTCAACAGCAGATAGGACCATAACAGGTAAGGTAGCCTCCCACAGCCAACTGAGCCTGAATTCCTTGAACACTCTGCAATTCAGGCTTGTAGTTCTTGCACAGATTGAGTTAGTGCTGTAAGCTGCTGTGATAGGGTGTTGGTAATATTTGCCATCTCTGCTGGATCCATGTTGGTAATGATGGATTTGCCTTGTTGGAGATCTGGAACCAAACTTGCAGAAGATGTGTTGAAGAGGGATGTCAGGAACAGGCTAAAGATGTCACCAGGTAAACAAAGCCAAATGTAAAACTACAGGGGGTATACAGAAGAGGGCCAGTAGCCAATCAAAGGTTCTATAACCAGACATCACAATAGAAGGAGCATGAAAAAAGTTAGTTAAAAGTTCTGTTCCAAAAGCCAATTACTAGATCATCAGTCCGCAGATAATATATAGGTATATATGTATATTTTACATTATCATTATCATATATATATATATATATATATATATATATATATATATATATATATATATATATATATATATACCTGTGTATATATATATATATGTGTGTATATATATATATATATATATAAATATACTGTATATTTAATAATAAAACAATTGCTATCTTCAAAGTGCGTTCTTGAAATATTAAATATAAACATTAAAAAAAATGTTTAATGATTAAAAATCATTACACATACTGTAAAAAATATAGATATGTTCTATGGATTATTTAGAATATTTTACAGCATGTATAATAATTTTAATAGTTTTATTTTTTTAAATTTTATATTTAATATTTCAAGAATGTGCATTGAAGATAGCAATTCTTCATGTGCGCTAACCTGACCATGCACAGATAAATGAAGGGGGCTAATCAAAGCTTAAACACACTCAAAGACATTCATAAAAAACATATATGTCAAATATATAATTTAGTTGTGTTAAGTTGCGAACCCCAATGCATATTACGCATATTTTACATTTGTATGTTCTTCACATAGAAAATAATGTACTTTTTATTATTAAATATATATTTTCTATATTTCTGTTAATGTAAAAGTACATATCTATACCTATATATCTTATAGATGTATAAGTATATATAGAAATATGTATTTACAATAAAAAGTAGATTTTTCTGTATGTGAAGAACATTGGAATGTGACTTTAGGTGTTTTTTTTTCCAGTTTACACTGTTTATTGACTTCTATGGGAAGAATACATTAATGTGGTCACGATATATGGTTGGTGCGTGTAGGGTTACCCTTGCACACAAACTTTTTACTTTCAACTTGGAATATGAGAGCAACCCGATTTACGTAAAAAAGCTTCTGTCTAGAAAAGTTAAAGGGACACTGAACCCAAATATTTTTCTTTCATGATTCAGATAGAGCATGCAATTTTAAGCAACTTTCTAATTTACTCCTATTATCAATGTTTCTTCGTTCTCTTGCTATCTTTATATAAAAAAGAAGGCATCTAAGCTTTTTTCTTGCTTCAGAACTCTGGACAGCAGTTTTTGATTGGTGGATGAATTTATCCACCAATCAGCAAGGACAACCTAGGTTGTTCACCAAAAATGGGCCGGCATCTAAACTTACATTCTTGCATTTCAAATAAAGATTCCAAGAAAATGAAGAAAAATTGATAATAGGAGTAAATTAGAAAGTTGCTTAAAATTGCATGCTCTCTTCCGGTGGGCGGCGTACCAAGATGGCCACGGACTGAAACTGCTCCGTCTCAGCTCTTGTTATAGCAAGAATTAGTGGCCACACTTTTAGCCATCCATATCACCCTTGGCAAGCATTGTGCCCGGGTACCTACCAGGATCAAGATTTGACATCTCTTGGCTCCCGTGAAGTCATTAACAGAGAGAGGAGAACTGGCGCAACATTACACACTGTTCACAATATAGTAAGAAACAGACACAGAAATAGAAGCCTTTTCCACTGAAAGGGAACTCCGAGCCATGACTATTTCTCTTAAGGACCTGCTACTACCAGCTCTGGATAAAATAGAACTCACACTACAGAAATTGCTGACGGAAACTCAAGTCGGGAACTCCTTGAGCCCCTTTTCAACATGGCGCCGATTCACAGCAGAGGCATCTCAGGATAATGTCCACATGACTCCAGAGGTGCATCAATCAGAGCACAATGTGGGTTCGCAGGGGCAGCAGGCACACAATCCAGCTTTACTGGACACCGGCTTATTGGACCACCGCTCCCGCACCCAAGACAGAGCAGTAGAGATCGGCACAGTCATGAGAGATAGAGTGCCAGTGCAGAGGAATATGGTAACAAGAAATACATGTGTATCGCAGCGTGATACTGGAACTTGCTTGTCTATTCAGCAGCTGCTGAAGAGTGCACTCTCCTATACAGCATGTCAGACATATGGCGACACATTGCTCCGAGAATCAAGACCGCTTGTTACTCAGCTAGTACACCCATCTGCAGCAGGGCTGTCTACAGTTGCCTGCAGCCTCAGCTCCCACGTGGAGAACAATGGACGATACATTCGAAGGGCAATGGGCATCGGCTGAGTGCCAGTACAAATGAAGCCACTATGAGTCAGTTCAATCACAGGTACTAATTTTGTGAGAGGCGACTCGTTTCAGAGCTCACTATACTCAGTCCAGCGTTTTGATTATATAGAAACCCTATCGTATGTGGAACAGAATTGACCCCAAGGATTCCCCAATTATATGTGCTGCAGCAAAGTTGTGTTTTTTTTTTTTATGCTCCTCTATGAAAGACACTTCGGGAGAACTCTGATCATAGGTGCCCTTTATTATTATTATTAATTGTTGTTCACAACTGCTTGGCTTTATACTCGCAACTTCTGTGCCAACATAAAGGGACAATACTTCTAACTGTCGCAGTAGTTACTATGAAGAACTGCCGTAGTGAAGACCAGCTATATAAATATTTACACTAATGTTTATCTCCTTTACAGCGCCCTTGGTTGTTTGTGACCTGACTCCACACACAGTGTTAGCCTTATACTTTCGGAGCTTGGTATACTCTCATCCCTCCTCCTTACAAGCAGATAGCTGCTTGTACTGTGGCTAAGTTTTCAATTTTATTTTTAATCTCGTTTATTACAATCTAGTACCTGTTAAAATGTTTAGTTAATGTTTTGTTGTTGACATTTAGCAATGAGATAACCCTGGAAAGTCCTATTTTATTTTTCAGATAGTAAGCTTGTGACAACTCATGAATAACGTTGTTAAATATTCAATATTTCTGAACAACCTAATTTATTCCCAGTTGAAGTCAATTGTATCCCAGGGCGAAATGCCTATACTGCTGCTAACCTTTTGTAACAACCACACATTATATAAGAATTTTATCACAGTATAGCAGTATCAATTCTAACTGCATTATCCCACTTAAGTTTGCAGTCATATATAGAAATGTAAGCAGTTTATATTCCTGCCTCAGGCATGGTTATCTTGGTGCCTTTGATACACAAGAGCAGGCTTATTCCCCTCTTTTTCTTACTACTGAGACTGTTGCGTAGCAAGATATGAGCATTTATGCCCACTGCAAAAGCTATGTTACTTCCTAACGCTGATAGATTACTATGCGAATAGGTACCATAAATATGCCCAGATCTCCTAACTATTATCTTTCCAACAGCGTTTAGAGCATTCAAAAATGGCCAATGAATTAGTTCATCATGGTACATATCAACCCTCTACAATTTTGAGAAATACCACCTATAGACCTTCAAGTTACTTTAAGGTATTACCTATAAGGCCCCCCTGGTATCTACTTTGTGCTGTTTCTGTCTTATTGTTTATTTTTGTTTTGTATTTAGTTAAGTTTTATTTTAAGGTTTTTGAGGTTTAGAGTTTA
The DNA here is from genome assembly GCF_027579735.1 of Bombina bombina. NCBI lineage: Eukaryota > Metazoa > Chordata > Amphibia > Anura > Bombinatoridae > Bombina > Bombina bombina. Next base: position 192,944,766 of record NC_069500.1, read on the forward strand.
TAAAATGGAAAAACTCCAATATGGAGGTACATTTGCATGTATGCCAAACTGTTCTTTGATCTGTGACAGATTTTTGCAGCTCTCACTATAGCTATGAACTTCGATCTTCAGAGTAATTGATAACATATGCTATTACATTCTATTTTTCTGCTTTTTCAATACTGTACTTTCTTATCTCACCCTGCGTGGTGTATCATTGATACAAATTGTACTAATGTACCATGTGTTGGTTATAAATAAAATATAAAAAAAAAAAAAATTGCATGCTCTATCTGAATCACAAAAGAAAAAAAATTGGGTTCAGTGTCCCTTTAAGGCACTAGTGGGACCGCAAAATAGCTCTCCACACGTAATCTAGCCCTCTTAACGCTAAACTTCAGAGTGTACACAGTATACCTGGAGCTGTGATAACTTGCTTCTTTTTAGAACAGTCCCAGGCTCCAGAAGCACTTAAAGGGGCATTAAACTACTAGGTACAACTAAAGTAGTATGTTTACTACTCACCATATTATTGATTTCCCTGTGCCTGCAGATTTTTTTAACATTATTCTCCTATTTTAACATTTCAAAAGTGCTAGTTAGTGAAGTTCTGCATCTTCACACAGGGTGCCACCATCTTTGAATTTAAGTATTCTTGTTCCCTGTGACAGAAGTGGTGCACATGCACTGAGCAGTGATATTGTTGTCCACTGGGCAAGCTATATCATGAGTGGGAGCTGTACATTTGTGCAGTTCCGCATTTCCTGTGTGCTTTTTGATTTGTAATATGTAACTATGTAAAAATCAACTGCAAAAATATAACTCTTCTGCTTTCTATTGCGTGAGCTAATCTAAAGTGCAAGGTAAAGCTATCAAAAAGCCGACAATGTCACTGATCTGTTAAAGTGCACTGCTTCTGTCACAGGTGCCCAGTATTAAAGTGATGGTAAACACTAAATGTAAATAGGACTTTCAGTCATCACTTTCTAAAAAAGTGCGCTAAAATTAACCCTTTCTGTGCCGCAACCTCCTGTCTAAACTTAGCGGCTTTCGACCGCCCATGGCACAGCACTCTGAGGTGACATTTCTACCTCTAAAACCAATGCTGTGCTAGCATAAAGAACAGTGCCATATGACTAGCACAGCTTTTGGTTTAGAGGTGGAAACGTCACCTCAGAGCGCTGTGCTTTGGGTCTTCGCCTCAATGGGAGACCGGAGCCGATAAGTTTAGCAAGTAAGTCGCAGCACAGAAAGGGTAAGTTAGCACACTTTTTAAATCAAGTGATGATTTTTAGTAATGGTAAATATTAGCATTTGTGAAACGCTAGGATTTATCATCACTTTAAGATGCAGAGCTTTACCAACTGGCTTCTGTAATGGGTTAAGGCAAAAGAACGGCTTTGAAGAGAGCTGTAGGTATAGAAGGAAAAACAATAGCATGGTGAGTAGTAATCATCCTATTGTAATTGTACTTAGCATTTTAATGTCCCTTTAAAGCTCCTCTTTTAGCATGACCTCAAATAATAACCCTGGGACCTGGGAACCTGGCAGTGATATAATTGTTTGCTTGTATTCTTAGCTTTTCTAGTATGTTATTTTCTTATTGGTTATTGAATGCTGATAGACATTAGATACAAATCATAGTCCTTGTCTTGGTATTAGTTATGAATGTATTTTGTTTTCAACAATGACTGCACAGGACGGGACATAAATATGAAAATAGACAAGATGACATTGATTACATGATGCTAAGTGAAACTTGGTCTAGAGCGATTGTAGGAAAGATGTGGGGGATGCGCAGATGGGCTATACAATGATCTATTATGTGCTGCATTATTCAATCTATGATATGCTTAAAACCTGTCTGGATCAGCCAGCATTGCACTAACACTCTGGTTTTCAAACCATTCCTCAAGCCTCCCTAATGGTCAGCAGGTTATTTCCCCTGTGCTCTAGTTCAGATATCCTCAAAATCTGGCCTGTTATGAAGACCTGAGAAAAAGGTTTGAAAAACAGTGCAGTCCATGTTTAAAATGGATACTTGAACCAAAAATGGTGGGGTATTGTGTAGGTCATTTGCAGTCCTCTTCCCAGATTCCTCTGCTCCAGTACAAAAACTGGTTGTTCAGATTTATTGTGAGGAATGTGCAGATGGGCTATACAATAATATTTAATTTATAGCAGAGGAGTTTTTTTTTCACGTTTTCACGAATACGATCTTGTTGATTGACACCCCCTGAATCTGCAGGGGGCGGCATTGCACAAGCAGTTCACAAGAACTGCTTGTGCAGTATGATTAATTGACCCCCAAGTGTCTAATGAGATCTATGTAGATAAAATTATGTTTAAAAGGATACATTTAGCCACCAATCAGCAAACACTACCCAGGTGCTGAACCAAAAATGTACTGGCTCCTATGCTTACATTCCTGCTTTTCAAATAAAGATACTAAAAGAACAGAAAAAATTGATAATAGGAGTAAATTAGAAAGTTGCGTAACCCTTTGAGTGCTAAGCACTTTCTCACCTGGGTGCTAAGGTTTTTTTTATTTTATACTTACAAAAATATATATTTTTTTAAACTTTTTTTTAAATTTCAGATCCCCAAGACTTACACTGTTGGAAAGGTTAGGCGATTACCTTTCCAACGGTGGATCTTGGGGGTCTGTAGCTGCTTAGATGCCTGAGATACAGATATAGATGAGTCATCATTAGCACCTGACTGAGACAATTTGTGACGGCTCAGAGCTGTCAGTACTCAAGGGGTTAAAATTACATGCTCCTTTAAGCTTCTTGAAAAACAGAAAATTACTGTTCAAGTGTCAGTGTAGGGCTGCTCTGGAATTTGTATTCAGCATAAATGGTTTAAACTGAATGCTAACAGACAAGTTCCATCTGTACGTACAGCAACTGCATAGTAGCTTTCTTCTCATATGCTGTGGATTTGGTATATTCTTTTATTGTTTTGCTTCCTTATTCTTCTCATCAGTCAGCAATAAAAACACTTCCTTCACCTTCACTTATGTTACACTCTACATATTTTTTTTTTTTAAAGAATTTTAATGAAAAACATACAAGTTGTACAGAATATTCAGAATACTGTGTTTTTCGTTATACAATTAAAACGCTGGCAACCAGTGCCTTATACAATTCTATTTAGTAGCTGTATAGTGTCCATATGCAATCATTCCAAAATGGTGTTGATTGTCAGCTTCCAGGTGGGCTCTTCGGCCCATACAGTATTGTAAACAGTAATTGTAAAAACATATAAATCGAAGGTTACACAAATGGTTCTCAAAACACTTTAATATAATAAACTAAGGTGGTGTGGTTCTCTCAACCTGAATCATATTACAATCTATTGATTGGATTTCGTAGTTTTTCCAATATTCTACAGGTGTGGCGTTACAGGCAGTATAGAGGTGTATGTGTCTCACTGTTTTGGTACTACTAGTTGAAAAACACTACTCTGGGTGATGTTTGCCTTCATTCCACTGTTCTTACATGAGTTTGTGTATATCTGATGCCAATTGTTGGATATGGTGATATCTTTATAAGTGGATCAGGGTGTCTACTTGTTGTTTCCATTCCTCTACTGTTGGGACTGTTTGTGACTTCCAGTGCTTCAGAATTAGCATTTTAGCACTATTTAACATGATCAACATCAAGGCTCTATTTGGTTTATTCTCGAGTTTGGGTAGCGATAAGTACAGTAATGTTTTGGGGCTGTTCTGTAATGGTTTGCCTATTGTGTACTCTATGTATTCTAAGATCTCCACCCAATATGTGTCTATCTTAGGGCAGTCCCACCAAATGTGTGTTGGTGTTCCTTCCCCCCCACAATCTCTGCAACACATACCCGAGACTGATTTGTAAATGCGTTTTAATCTGCTGGGGGTGAGGTACCATCTAGATAAGAATTTGTAGCTGGATTCCTGTACTCTTGTAGAGATTGAGGCTTTTTGTGTGATCTGGAATGCTACTTGCCAATCTTGGTAATTTATCTCAGTTTGTAGTTCCTTTTCCAAGGCCTTTGTATACGAAGGAAGTAGGTGTGTGTCCTCTACCATAAGGAGTTTGTACGTTAATGAAATTGCGTGTGTCGTGGGGGTATTTTGCAGACATATATTTTCAAAAGGGGTCACTTGTCTTGTAATGCTGTGTTTATATCTATGAGTTGAGAGTGCGAGAGCCAATTCATGTTTATATAGGGCATAGTTTCTGTTATCTCACTAAGTGACTTTAGCTTGCTCCCTTCAATTAGTGAAGCAAGTGTCCAATCTTTAAAGGGCATTTTTGTGACCTAGCTCTGTCTCTTTAAAGTTCCATGGTACTGTAGGATTTTGGTAGGTAGGAGTCAGTGGGGAGTGTTTTGAGGATATATTTGTTGAAGTGTGTATAATCTTGTCCCAATTTGCGTAAAAGTCTATAAATAATGGGTATGTTGAAGTTGCTGTCGGTCTATCTTTCACTGAGATCCAGGCCTTCAAGCCAGCATTTCTTGTGTCCAGTATGTCACAGTCCAGTTGTACCCACTCTTTGTTGGGATCATTATAACACCAGTCTATGAGTCTATGTAGGGTGATGGCGTATAGGTATGAATGTTAGGTACTCCAAGATCCCCCTTGTCCCTAGGAAGATAGAGTGTTTTCTTAGCTACTCTGGGTCTTATACTCCCCATATGTATTGTTCCAAAATGTCTTGCATCTTGTGTAAATAGTTTGTAGGTAATGGGATGGGTGTGGTCTGAAGCAAATATAGTAATCTGGGAATTACATTCATTTTAACCACATTAATCCAACCCGCACAAGAAATCGATTTGTTCTTCCAGCTAGATAAATCAGCAACTAAGGTGTGTTCTAAAGTTTTATAATTAGCTTGGAATAGTTTGTTGGGTTCTTAGAGGGCAAACCTGTAGCATCTCGGTTAGGTCTTTTGGGTTGTATGTGATGTTCAGTAACTCGGATTTAGTTATGTTGAGGTTGTAAAATAATGGAGGTAGCTGGTTATTTTTAAGGGGGCTTTTTCAGTCAGATAGGTCACAGGGGATAGTTTTGCTTATGCTTTATTTGTGTCTAATTATCTTATCTTCTATCTTGTTTGAAAACTCCTGTCATGTGAGTATGTTACCTCTCTGCATGTAACACTGGGCCAGGCAACTATCTGTAGGATAATAAACAGGTAATTGCTGTATTTCTCTCCCTATCCAAAATAAGAGAAGGGCAGAAGAATAGGCAAGTGCACAGGAAACTAGGCTAGGTCAAACAGAGTGCATGCTATTTTGCTGACAGGTGGTTCAAATAAAAACTAACTTGTTGAATTGTTTCTCATTCTTGTAAACTGTAACAAGTATAGGAAAACAGATGTATTAGAATAGGTATTTTGCCCAGCAACCAGATGAAGGGATCTTTAAGTAGAATATTACTGGTGGATACATGTTGATTACCTAACCTGTTGTACTCTGTTAAAACTGAATGCTAGACTGCCCATTTTCAGAATTTGCTGTCTGCACAATTCTCCCATGTTGATTAACTTGGTACGTGATCAATAAACAAAATCTCAACAAAGAACCTGTTTATTCCTTGACTGTGGATATTTGTGTCAGGGAAAACGACAAGGTAGAAATTAGAGATCTGTCTGTAGTCACTGAAAGTGGTCAAGGTTTTGGTCAAAGCTATGTCGATATTGGTCAGTGTAAGCAGTATGTCATCTGCGTACAGAGCCAATTTATGTTTGCATGTCTTGTTAGATATCCATGATATTTGTGTGTCTTCCTGGATTTTCTGTGCTAGGGCTTCTATGGTTATAGCAAAAAGGATCGGTGAGATGGGGCATCCCTGCCTTGTGCCGTTTCTAGTAGAGAATTTATCCGACAGGATGCCATTTACCTTAACCTGGGCTGTGGGGTTTCGGTAAAACGTAAAAATGTGATCTATAAAGGTTTTGCTAAATTTCATCTTGTACAGATCCGCTTTTAAGAATTGCCAATGTACTCTATCAAATACTTTTTCGGCGTCTGTTGAGACAAGGGCTAGGGGTATATGATGTTGTTGAGCGTGTGATATTAATTGTAGTACTTTTAGTGTATTGTTGCGCGCTTCTTTCCCGGGTACGAAACCTACCTGATCCGGTTGGATCAGTTTGGGCAGAAACCTATTCATTCTGGTGGCCAAAATTTTTGCATATATCTTTATGTCCGTATTCAACAGGGAGATGGGACGGATATTCTTCGGTTTGTATGGGCTTTATCCCTGTTTGGGAAGGACTGTAATATTCGCCTATAACATTTGGTCTGTGAATCCTCTCTCCTTTAATAACAAATTAAATAGGGATGTTAGAGGTGCTAACAGATGGTGAGAATATGTTTTGTAGTATTTTATACCTAGACCATCAGGTTCTGGGCTTTTGTCGTTAGGCATGTTTTTAATAGCTGCATTGATTTCTTCAGGTGTGATTAATGAGTCAAGTGACTCAGTATCCTCTGTGTTTAGTGTGTGTAGTTGCATGTCAGCTAAGTATCTATCTATTTCATCTTGTGTGCAGTCATTATGAATGTTGTATAGTTTCTCATAGTATTGCCGGAATGTCTCCACTATTCTTTTGCTATCTTTATGTATTTGGCCTGTCGTGTCCGAAAATGTGTGTATATGTGTGTTTTATTGTTTCCATTTTGTCCAGAGATGAGCCTGCCTTATCATTTGCATCAAAATATTTTTGTTGTAATATTGTGGTTTTGCACTGGTAATCTTTAATAAAGTGGTTATTGAGATAGCTCCTTATTTTAGTTAAGGATTCTAGTATAACTGTAGAAGTGGGGGCTTTTTTATGTTCCAATTCCCTATATCTTATTTGGGAGAGGGTGAAATTTATGAATTGCTGGTTATTTTTGGTTTCTCTCGCTTTATATTTAATAAACTCCCCCCACCACGCATTTGTAGACTTCCCATACCATGGAAGTAGATGTTTTATTGGATGTATTTTCCCTAAAGTAATGTCCTAATGTCTTGTCAACTTCCAAATTAATCAGGGGGTTATCTAGAGCAAACTCATCCAGTCTCCACAAAAAGGGGCGTATAGGTGTACCTAGCCATGTTATTGTGCATTGTACTGGGGCGTGATCAGACCACATAATCAGGAGTATAGTGGAGTTCTCTACCATTGAGAGCCCTAGCTGATCTGTGATGAGATAGTCGATCTTGGTATATATGCGGTGAGGATGCAAGTAGAATGTGCAGTCTTGCAAATTCGGGTTAACTGATCTACAGATGTCGTGGAGCTTTAAAAGTTGCAGTTGGGTGTTTGTGGACTTTATGACTTTTTGTGAGGTACATGTCTATCCCGCTGAAGTATCACGTATAGGGTCTAGGGGTGAATTAAAGTCTCCTGTCATGAATAGGGTGCCATTTGTGTGTTCAAGCAATAGCTGAGCCACTTGCTTGAATACTATGTGTTGTCCTTGATTGGGTAGATATATATTTGCTAGGGTTATATATAAATTGAACAAAAGTTCCTATAACTATTAAGTATGATCCATTGGGGTTTTTAATTATGTATGTTGGTTGAAAGTGAATCGAATTTTTGAGGAAGATACCTACTCCGCCTTTCTTTGAAGTGCTCGAGGCTAGAAAAGTGGTCCTATACTTGTTATTTATAAGCTTGGGCTCTCTTCCTTTTTTAAAATGTGTCTCTTGAATGTATAAAATGTCCCCTGCTTCTTTATGTAATTGATTAAATACTACTTTTCCGGACTATTAAGCCCCTTAGCATTAATTGAGATCAGTTTAAGGGGATGTGGTTGTATCTTCTCTGTGCCTGCAATTTGGGTGTAATACCTATTATGAGGTAAGATGTATACAAGGGAAAGTGAACTAGTATAAGGTGTGGTCAGGGTGTGTAGTGAGCGTTGTAGATGTGGCCGTATTCCCCTGTCCCCATTTAAGTTTTGCTATATTGTCTTGGTCGTAATATATTGGTTAAATACAGTCAGGTGAGAGGTGTAGAATATAACAAATATCCAGAGAACCAGAGTAAACTAACAATTTGGCTTAATGTGTGGTAAGAAAAATTGTTGTGGACAATATGATAATAAAATCAGTAACAATGAAAACAGAATAATATAACAGACAGGGCAGTATCCCCACCCCCAAACCCAAACATTTAAAATATAATCATATATAGTATACGACCTGTAGCCATGGTAAGTTAGTGAGAGACCCCTCAAGCAGGTGGATGTGAACTGACAATAGACATGCAAGAGTCCCTTTGGCCTGTAGTATCAATTGCTATAGAGATTTGCCTTTCAGGGTCTAATCTTGCCATCTCGTCTATTGAGGGCTGTGGCCTGCCCTGAGACAGTTAAAGTTCAGCATTTCCGTTTCGTACGGATGATCTGAAGAGTGAATAGTGATCCGTAGAGCCTAGTGGGGTAATCCTCTTTGGTCTTGTAGATTGATGTGGTGTCTCCTCTGGTCACTATGATGCTGACTGGGAAGCCCCATCTGTAGGGTATTTTCTGTTCCTTCAGGGTGGCAGTGATGTGGTTTAAGTCTCTTCATTTCTGGAGAGTTGCTGGGCTAAAATCTGCGAAGATTTGAATGCGGTTTCCGGCATGTGTGAGGTCTTGTTTCTGTCTTCAAAGACGAAGAAGAAATCTTAAAACATTTAAGTATTACATCCCTCGGGGGTGCTTCAGGAGGGGGTTTGGCGCGTAAAGTGCTGTGTGCTCTTTCGATGATCACTTCTGGTGCACAGCTATCTCCCTTGACGGTCCGAAATAAGTCCTTTAAACAACCCTCCAGTGCCACTGGTTGAATTGTCTCAGGTATTCCACGTATCCGGAGATTGTTCCTCCTGCCCCTATTGTCCAAATCCTCCACTCTTTCCAAGAGGTGGTGTATAGTTTTATCTTGCTCATATGCTAGACGGGAAATATGCTGAATATCATTATATGTCATGTTATGTTTTTTTTCTAGATTTGTAACTCTTTGCGTCACTCTTGTCAAGACCCTTTTCAGGTCGCCATATCAGGTTTTCACTTCTGACATGAATTCTTTGATGTCATCTTTGGTACAAAGTGATTTTAGATCTTCTTTTGTAAGGTTTGGAGAGCTGGACGATGTGGATGGCTGGCTCTGCTGTGCCTCTGGTTGCGCATAATTGTTGGAAGCAGTAGTAGAAGGGGCTAGGTTAGGGTCTGTTGGTTTCAGATATTGTTGCAACATTCTGGAATTTGTGGCTTTCGTGGCTCTATCAGTCTTATTATTTTTGCGACCTGCCATATCCTGAAGGTTGTGAGTTTGCTAAGAGGTGCTGGTATATCTGTTTTTCTATTTATTGTTTGTTCTCTTTTTATATGACAGGTGCTATCTCTATGCCCTGTGTATGAGCTTCTCAATCCTATAAAGAGGGTGAGGTTGATGGCGCTGGTATATTAGGTCTTTGAGCTTCTCAGACTTGTCCTTTTTGCCTTTTCTCTTATCTTGATATGTGGCAGTGCCCTTCATGTGAACTTGACCAGACTGTATATTAGGATGTAAAAATTGAGGCACTTGGTTGACTAATTTTTAAGCTTCTCAGGCCAGTCTTACTGTTTTAAATCTCAAGTGCTGACAAAAGGTAGATCTGAGGGACTTTAATATATTGTTGCCCTGTGGCTGTCTGAACAGCTAGGTCTGTGTGAGGCTTAAAATAGCAGGGTGAGATGTTGCACCACTTTTGTAGCGGGCCTCATATACAAGTGCTTTGTTACTCTTTATGAGTATATGTCCCCAAGGTGGACAACGTGGCCTGTGCTGATGGGCGGTTTGTGCTGTATGTGCCCCTTAATGTTAATTAAATTGTCCCCTGCACAGCGTTCTACTTGTCTGAGCTCTACTGACTGAAGCTCCGTGACCGTGTCACATGATGTGGGCCCTGAACTGAGCCATGTGGTGTTTTGATGCTGCTGTTCCTTGCCGCTATGCTGGCAGATCGATGTAGTACCTACTGGAGTTCTATATAGGGTTGCCAGGTGTCCGTTATTAGACCAGACTGTCCAGTATTTCAGGCTTTTGCCTGGTAATTTTATTTTTAAAATACCGGACATAGCCTTAGGTAGACTAGGTCATTTTTCTTTAGAATTTTTTTTTACTAAATTCTGCGGCCCGTGTCAACTCAGGCTCTGCTCAGCTGTCCAGCTGATCGGATCATATATCATCATCCTGACAGTGTGCGGAGCCGGAGTTGCGGTCGGACCCTCTGCGCGCTGCCTACCTGCCACCCATCTGTGAGATCTGCCTGTGTAACTGTCTTCTGACTGCGCTGTGTCGGACATCGTCACATGATCACGCGGGTCATGTGACGTCACGACACACACTATAGCAAGAAGACCCGCTCTCATCTCAGTCTGTATGCTGCAGTGACTGAGTACTGAGCTGACCGCTGTGCACAGTGCTGTCTGAGTGTGTGCCTGTCCACTGCCCAGCCAAGGGAAGGAAATAGACAGTGTGACTGAGTCTGTGATTGAACAGTGCTTATTCTTCAACATAATCCATTGAAGCAGCCAGGGACTGAGAGTGAGACTCCGTTAACTGTTACATTAATAAAATAATGAGGTATGTCTCAGTCACTCTCAGTCTTTAACCCCTTAATGACCGGACCATTTTTCAATTTTCTTACCCTTAATGACAATGGCTATTTTTACATTTCTGCAGTGTTTGTGTTTAGCTGTAAGTTTCCTCTTACTCATTTACTGTACCCACACATATTATATACCGTTTTTCTCGCCATTAAATGGACTTTCTAAAGATACCATTATTTTCACCATATCTTATAATTTACTATAAAAAAAATTATAAAATATGAGGAAAAAATGGAAAAAAACACACTTTTTCTAACTCCAAAAATCTGTTACACATCTACGACCACCAAAAAACACCCATGCTAAATAGTTTCTAAATTTTGTCCTGAGTTTAGAAATACCCAATGTTTACATGATCTTTGCTTTTTTTGCAAGTTATAGGGCCATAAATACAAGTAGCACTTTGCTATTTCCAAACCACTTTTTTTCAAAATTAGCGCTGGTTACATTGGGACACTGATATCTTTCAGGAATCCCTGAATATCCCTTGACATGTATATATTTTTTTTTAGAAGACAACCCAAAGTATTGATTTATGCCCATTTTGGTATATTTCATGCCACCATTTCACTGCCAAATGCGAGCAAATAAAAAAAAATCGTTCACTTTTTCACAAATTTTGTCACAAACTTTAGGTTTCTCACTGAAATTATTTACAAACAGTTTGTGCAATTATGGCACAAATGGTTGTAAATGCTTCTCTGGGATCCTCTTTGTTCAGAAATAGCAGACATATATGGCTTTGGCATTGCTTTTTGGTAATTAGAAGGCCACTAAATGCCGCTGTGCACCACACGTGTATTATGCCCAGCAGTGAAGGGGTTAATTAGGGAGCTTGTAGAGACCTTGAAGGGTTAATTTTAGCTTTAGTGTAGTGTAGTAGACAACCCAAAGTATTGATCTAGGCCCATTTTGGTATATTTCATGCCACCATTTCACCGCCAAATGCGAGCAAATAAAAAAAAAAAGTAAAATTTTTCACAATTTTAGGTTTCTCACTGAAATTATTTACAAACAGCTTGTGCAATTATGTCACAAATGGTTGTAAATGCTTCTCTGGGATCTCCTTTGTTCAGAAATAGCAGACATATATGGCTTTGGCGTTGCTTTTTGGCAATTAGGAGGCCACTAAATGCTGCTGCGCACCACACTTGTATTATGCCCAGCAGTTAAGGGGTTAATTAGGTAGCTTGTAGAGACCTTGCAGGGTTAATTTTAGCTTTAGTGTAGAGATCAGCCTCCCACCTGACACATCCCACCCCCTGATCCCTCCAAAACAGCTCTCTTCCCTCCCCCACCCCACAATTGTCCCCGCCATCTTAAGTACTGGCAGAAAGTCTGCCAGTACTAAAATAAAAGGTGTTTTTTTTTTTTGTTTTTTTTTTTTTTAATTATTCATCTGTGATGGACCCCTGCCTTAGCCCCCAACCTCCCTGATCCCCCCCAAACAGCTCTCTAACCCTCCCAACCTACCTATTTGCCACCATCTTGGGTACTGGCAGCTGTCTGCCAGTACCCAGTTTTTCCCAAAAAAGCAAGGTTGATTTTTTTTGTTTTTATTTTCTTAAATAGCAGTTTTCTGTAGTGTAGCTGCCCCCCCACCTAACCCCATCCCCCTACCTTAGCAGATCATATTATTTTTTTAAAAAAAAACGTTTTCTGCCCCCCTCTCTCTTCTCATTAGTCATTGGTGGCAGTGGTTGCTGCGCGCGCGCGCGCACACACACACACATGCACGCGCGCGCGCCCGCAGGCCCCCCTCCGCACGCTCCCTGCATCCGGCGTGCACATAGCACTTGAAGGAACCGGATGCCGGGGAGCGATGGGCCGCCCACCCGCCTCCCTTGTAAGCGACCACCCACCCACCAACGGCACCATCGCTACCGGTGCAAAGAGGGCCACAGAGTGGCTCTCTCTGCATCGGATGCTTTTTAAAGGGTATTGCAGGATGCCTCAATATCGAGGCATCACTGCAATACCCTGAGAGCTGCTGGAAGCGATTGCGATCGCTTCCAGCACTCTCTTAGACAACTGACGTACCAGGTACGTCCATTGTCATTAACTGTCAGTTTTTGCTGGACGTACCTGGTACGTCAGTTGTCATTAAGGGGTTAAATAAATGTTATTATATCATCACCATCACCCAGACAATTATGTAAATATTTATTTATTTTATATATATAGTATCTATCCATATAATATATATTTATTATCTATAATATATATTTATTATCTATATAATATATATATATATTTATTATCTATTTATATATATATATATATATATATATATATATACACACACACACATAAATAATGTGTGTGCCTTTTTCTCTGCAACAAGACCCTGCCACGCTTTGACCCCCCTATCATTTTGGCTGTCCAGTATTTTTTTGAAGGACAGCTGGCAACCCTAGTTCTATAGCCTGCGCAGTGAGTTACCTTTATAGCAGCCGGTGTTGTAACTGAGTCTGTGCTGATTTGCGGTCTGCTCATTGATCTGTGTGGGGTTACGTCTACGGCTTCTTCTTTTGCAGCGTCTTTTCTTTTTTGTTTTTTTTAAGTGTTCCCGCTTGTGGGTACCTGCTTCTGGGGTGCTCAGCTGCTCTCTGGGTAATTTTTAATGCTATGGTTGGCTATGCCTTTTGGGTTTGGATGGCGTGGGCCTAGGAGCTGTCTTTTCACGCTGCCATGTCTCCGCCCCGCCTACATCATTTTTTTAGTCAGGGAAATATCTAACTTTACAATCATTACTGCATAGATACAGATTTAGATTTTGAAAGAAGATAAATGTTTTAACAAATCTTATTTCAATATCAAAGAAATACCACTAAATATATCCAAGCCTCACATTGCTTTATTGGAACAGTACATTTTCCCTGTTAACAGCCCAACATACACTTAGTCAATTCAGTGCCAGTTTACCTGCCATGGAACTGTGTATATGATGTCAGGCTTTAGGATTTTGACTAACAGGCAGCAAGCAGTGTTTTGGTTTGGAACAATATTAATCAGCACAAAAGGAACACTAAAGACAAATTAAACTTTCATGATAGAGATATAGCATGCAGTTTAAAACAACACTACTTCCATTATCAAATTAGGCATAGTCTTTTATATGAACACTTTCTAAGGCACCAGATCGTACTGAGCATGTGCAAAAGTTTACAGAGTTTACAGTCTGAATGTCTGATAACTGTCACATGATACAGAGGACAGAGAAATCGAAGAACATTTTGTCAGAAAACAAAAATATACAGTTATTTTTAAATTCAATTCCCGGTAAGTGCTATTAAACAAGTCGTGGGTTTAGGTAAAATGTCCTGATTGGTCAGCAACTTTTTTGCATCTACTTTAAAATAACAAAACATTTTCCATTCATGTTTTCAACTAACAACTATAAGGTAACAACTTTAAGCGTATGTTCCAGTTCATACTTCAGCAAAGTGATTTACCCCACAACAGACAAAGTTTTGTTCTTAAAGTAAAGGTCTTTTTAAAGGAAATTGGTGTTTAAGACAAGTTGTTTGTGTTCAGGAATTAACACTTTATCACTATTGCTCAGAGTAATGTTCAGTGTATTTTAGGAACAAGTACATTTTACATAACTCGCCTCAACTAGAAAGTTAGGGCCAGATTACGAGTGGAGCACTATCTTAATGTGCGCCCGTAAAGGGGCAAATTTGCCCCTTTACGGGCGCACGTTAAATAACCAGCCATTACAAGTGGCTGGTTAATGTGACTGCTAGCTCGCGGTTTCACTTTGCACTTAGCGCAATTGTCCAGAGGTCAGACCTCTGGTTAAAAATAAAAAGTTACTTCAATTACCCCAAAAATAAAAAGGACAGTACATTAACATGTACAATTAATATGACCAGTTTTATTTAAAAACAAACAAACTGCACAAATCAGTTAGAAGGGGTTAAAGTGAGGGGATGTGGGGTGTTTGAAACTACAATGGCACCCAAAGTGCATTTACATGACGGTCAATGGGGGAACTGTGTTTTCTCTATAAATATATATCAATATGTTTATAGAAAAGACATACAGTATCTCACAAAAGTGAGTACACCCCTCAGATTTTTCACTGAATATTTTATTATATCTTTTCATGTGACAACACTAGTAATGTCGCGAACCTAAAATTTTGCGTTCGCGAACGGCGGACTCGAACTTCCACAACTGTTCGCGAACGGGTGAACCGGGCGAACCGCCATAGACTTCAGGCAGGCGAATTTTAAAACCCACAGGGACTCTTTCTGGCCACAATAGTGATGCAAAAGTTGTTTCAAGGATACTAACACCTGGACTGTGGCATGCCGGAGGGGGATCCATGGCAAAACTCCCATGGAAAATTACATAGTTGATGCAGAGTCTGGTTTTAATCCATAAAGGGCATAAATCACCTAACATTCCTAAATTGTTTGGAATAACGTGCTTTAAAACATCAGGTATGTAAAGTACTGTTACACCAGATATGAGTTGCACTGGGGTGACACTGTGCCCTGGCAGGCAGGCACTGAAACGCACACGTGTGAAGGAAACTGACTGCTATTATTTAACACAGTCAAAAAAGTTTTTTTTTTTTTTTAAATCTACACTACTGTTACACCAGATATGAGTTGCACTGGGGTGACACTGTGCCCTGGCAGGCAGGCACTTAAACGCACACGTGTGAAGGAAACTGACTGCTATTATTTAACACAGTCAAAAAAGTGTTGTTTTTTTTAAATCTACACTACTGTTACACCACATATGAGTTGCACTGGGGTGACACTGTGCCCTGGCAGGCAGGCACTTAAACGCACACGTGTGAAGGAAACTGACTGCTATTATTTAACACAGTCAAAAAGTGTTGTTTTTTTTAAATCTACACTACTGTTACACCAGATATGAGTTGCACTGGGGTGACACTGTGCCCTGGCAGGCAAGCACTTAAACGCACACGTGTGAAGGAAACTGACTGCTATTATTTAACACGGTCAAAAAAGTATTGTTTTTTTTAAAATCTACACTACTATTACACCAGATATGAGTTGCACTGGGGTGACACTGTGCCCTGGCAGGCAGGCACTTAAACGCACACGTGTGAAGGAAACTGACTGCTATTATTTAACACAGTCAAAAAAGTGTTGTTTTTTTTAAATCTACACTACTGTTACACCACATATGAGTTGCACCACATATGAGTTGCACTGGGGTGACACTGTGCCCTGGCAGGCAGGCAGGCACTTAAACGCACACGTGTGAAGGAAACTGACTGCTATTATTTAACACAGTCAAAAAAGTGTTTTTTTTTTTAAATCTACACTACTGTTCCACCAGATATGAGTTGCACTGGGGTGACACTGTGCCCTGGCAGGCAGGCACTGAAACGCACACGTGTGAAGGAAACTGACTGCTATTATTTAACACAGTCAAAAAAGTGTTTTTTTTTTTTAATCTACACTACTGTTACACCAGATATGAGTTGCACTGGGGTGACACTGTTCCCTGGCAGGCAGGCAGGCACTTAAACGCACACGTGTGAAGGAAACTGACTGCTATTATTTAACACAGTCAAAAAAGTGTTTTTTTTTTTTAAATCTACACTACTGTTACACCAGATATGAGTTGCACTGGGGTGACACTGTGCCCTGGCAGGCAGGCACTTAAACGCACACGTGTGAAGGAAACTGACTGCTATTATTTAACACAGTCAAAAAAGTGTTGTTTTTTTTAATCTACACTAC
Source organism: Bombina bombina (assembly GCF_027579735.1). Lineage (NCBI taxonomy): Eukaryota > Metazoa > Chordata > Amphibia > Anura > Bombinatoridae > Bombina > Bombina bombina. The sequence goes on from NC_069500.1 coordinate 192,961,094, forward strand.
TGTTACACCACATATGAGTTGCACCACATATGAGTTGCACTGGGGTGACACTGTGCCCTGGCAGGCAGGCATTTAAATGCACACGTGTGAAGGAAACTTACTGCTATTATTTAACACAGTCAAAAAAGTGTTTTGTTTTTTTTAAATCTACACTACTGTTACACCAGATATGAGTTGCACTGGGGTGACACTGTGCCCTGGCAGGCATGCACTTAAACGCACACGCGTGAAGGAAACTGACTGCTATTATTTAACACAGTCAAAAAAGTGTTTTTTTTTTTTTTAAATCTACACTACTGTTACACCAGATATGAGTTGCACTGGGGTGACACTGTGCCCTGGCAGGCAGGCACTTAAACGCACACGTGTGAAGGAAACTGACTGCTATTATTTAACACAGTCAAAAAAGTGTTGTTTTTTTAAATCTACACTACTGTTACACCACATATGAGTTGCACCACATATGAGTTGCACTGGGGTGACACTGTGCCCTGGCAGGCAGGCACTTAAACGCACACGTGTGAAGGAAACTGACTGCTATTATTTAACACAGTCAAAAAAGTGTTTTTTTTTTTTTAAATCTACACTACTGTTCCACCAGATATGAGTTGCACTGGGGTGACACTGTGCCCTGGCAGGCAGGAACTGAAACGCACACGTGTGAAGGAAACTGACTGCTATTATTTAACACAGTCAAAAAAGTTTTTTTTTTTTTTACATCTACACTACTGTTACACCAGATATGAGTTGCACTGGGGTGACACTGTGCCCTGTCAGGCAGGCACTTAAACGCACACGTGTGAAGGAAACTGACTGCTATTATTTAACACAGTCAAAAAAGTGTTTTTTTTTTTAAATCTACACTACTGTTACACCAGATATGAGTGGTGGCACTGGGCAAGTGGGCACAGTATACGCTGTGAGCCTGAAACACATGCTGGCAGGCAGGCAACTGCAATTAGATTACACAGGGAAAAAAAAGCAGCCCTAAAAAGGGCTTTTTGGGGTGCTGTCCTTACAGCAGAGATCAGATGAGTCCTTCAGGACTGTAGTGGACACTGAATACACTAGCCTAGCTATAGATTTCCCTACTAAATCAGCAGCAGCTACACTGTGCCTCCTCTCACTAACAATGCAGCTTCTGAATGAATCTAAAATGGATGCTGTCCAGGAGGTAGGAGGGTCTGGGAGGGAGGGTCTGCTGCTGATTGGCTGGAATGTGTCTGCTGACTGTGAGGTACAGGGTCAAAGTATTACTCAATGATGATGAATAGGGGGCGGATCGAACATCGCATATGTTCGCCCGCCGCAGCGAATGCAAACATGCTATGTTCGCCGGGAACTATTCGCCGGCGAACAATTCGCGACATCACTAGACAACACTGAAGAAATTACACTTTGCTACAATGTAAAGTAGTAAGTGTACAGCCTGTATAACAGTGTAAATTTGTTGTCCCCTCTAAATAACTCAACACACAGCCATTAATGTCTAAACTGTTGGCAACAAAAGTGAATACACCCCTAAGTGGAAATGTCCAAATTGGGCCCAATTAGCCATTTTCCCTCTCCGGTGTTATGTGACTCGTTAGTGTTACAAGGTCTCAGGTGTGAACGGGGAGCAGGTGTGTTAGATTTGGTGTTATCACTCTCACACTGGTCATTGGAAGTTCAACATGGCACCTCATGGCAAAGAACTCTCTGAGGATCTGAAAAAAAGAATTGTTGCTTTATATAAAAATGGCCTATGCTATAAGAAGATTGCCAAGACCCTGAAACTGAGCTACAGCATGGTGGGCAAGACCATACAGCGGTTTCACAGGACAGGTTCTACTCAGAACAGGCCTTGCCATGGTCGACCAAAGAAGTTGACTGCACATGCTCAGCGTCATATCCAGAGGTTGTCTTTGGGAAATAGACGTATGAGTTCTGCCAGCATTGCTACAGAGGTTGAAGGGGTGGGGGGTCAGCCTGTCAGTGCTCAAACCATACACTGCATCAAATTTGTCTGCATGGCTGTCGTCCCAGAAGGAAGCCTCTTCTAAAGATGATGCACAAGAAAGCCTGCAAACAGTTTGCTGAAGACAAGCAGGCTAAGGACATGGATTACTGGAACCATGTTCTTTGGTCCGATGAGACCAAGATAAACTTATTTGGTTCAAATGGTGTCCAGCGTGTGTGGCGGCAACCAGGCGAGGAGTACAAAGACAAGTGTGTCTTACCTACAGTCAAGCATGGTGGTGGAAGTGTCATGGTCTGGGCCTGCATGAGTGATGCCGGCACTGGGGAGCTACAGTTCATTGAGGGAACCATGAATGCCAACATGTACTGTGACATACTGAAGCAGAGCATGATCCCCTCCCTTCAGAGACTGGGCCGCAGGGCAGTATTCCAACATGATAATGATCCCAAACACACCTCCAAGATGACCACTGCCTAAAGAAGCTGAGGGTAAAGGCGATGGACTGGCCAAGCATGTCTCCAGACCTAAACCCTATTGAGCATCTGTGGGGCATCCTCAAACGGAAGGTGGGGGAGCACAAGGTCTCCACCAGTTCTGTGATGTCATCATAGAGGAGTGGAAGAGGACTCCAGTGGCAACCTGTGAAGCTCAGGTAAACTCCATGCTCAAGAGGGTTAAGGCAGTGCTTGAAAATAATAGTGGCCACACAAAATATTGACACTATGGGCCCAATTAGGACATTTCCACTTAGACATTAATGGTTGTGTATTGAGTTATTTTGTGGGACAGCAAATTTACAGTTTAATACAGGCTGTACACTCACTATTTTACATTGTGGCAAAGTGTCATTTCTTCAGTGTTGTCACATGAAAAGATATAATAAAATATTTACAAAAATCTGAGGGGTGTACTCACTTTTGTGAGATACTGTATATATTTATGTTTTAATATGTGTATATAAACATATAGAAGAAGGTAAATCCCACCAGGGGGAGGAAAGATAGGAGACCCGGAGACAGGAAACTTGATGCAAAAAGTATCTTTATTCAGCCAGATTGCCAAATAACAGGTGCAGGTTCAGATGAACACCTGACGCGTACTCACTTTTGTGAGATAATGTATATATTTATGTTTTAATATGTGTATATAAACATATACACAAATAAAAATATATATATGTATATAAGCATATATACTTATGTATTGCTCCCCAACATAAATAAATCATGCTTTGATGGGGGGGGGGGGGGCTTAATGGATTCTTTCTCCGGGGCCCTAAACTTTCTAGTTACGCCTCTGTTAAAAGAGAGTTTTTTTTAAAGATTTTTGCTTTCAGATATCCTAGTCTGGTTGCAAAGTAAGGGAATGTGCTTAAAACATTCATTTAAAGGAATATTGGGGTCCCTGCTGCCTTATATTGAACCTGCCCTGGTTTACATAACTTTGCATCATGTGCCAAATAACCAGCTAATGTATATATTTTTAATAACTGTATTACAAAAAGTTAGAGCAAGATTACAAGTCGTGCAGGAAATCAGTTGCGAAAACATAGCGCACGTTATGGCTTTTTTGCATTTGGGGTTGCGCAGCTATTAAATAGAAACGGCTAGAGTTGTGCATTAAGGTAAAAAAGCAGCGTTAACAGGTCCTAATGCTGCTTTTTTACGCCCGCTGCAATTACGAGTCTTGCAGGTATAGATGTACCGCATACTTTGTTAGCCTTACCGCAAACCGACTTACGTAAAGTTCGTAAAGTCTTTTTTCTATGGGACTTCCATAGCGCTGGTATTACGAGTTTGTCCTGGGAGGCCAAAAAGTGAGCGGTATGGCCTAAGATTCGTAACGCATTCTAAAGTCAGTAGTTATGAGTTTTACACTACAACGCCGTAGCATAAAACTCATAACTAAAATGCTAAAAAGTACACTAACACCCATAAGCTACCTATTAACCCCTAAACCGAGGCCCTCCCGCATCGCAAATACTAAAATAAAATTTTTAACCCCTAATCTGCCGCTCCAGACATTGCCACAACCTACATTATATTTATTAACCTCTAATCTGCTGCCCTCAACATCGCCGGCACCTACATTATATTTATTAACCCCTAATCTCCCACCCCCAATGTCGCTGCAACCTACCTACACTTATTAACCCCTAATCTGCCGCCCCCAACGTCGCCACCACTATATTAAACGTATTAACCCCTAAATCTAAGTCTAACCCTAACACCCCCTAACTTAAATTTAATTTAAATAAATCTAAATAAAATTCCTATCATTACCTAAATAATTACTATTTAAAACTAAATACTTATCTGTAAAATAAACCCTAAGCTAGCTACAATATAACTAATAGTTACATTGTATCTATCTTAGGGTTTATTTTTATTTTACAGGCAAGTTTGTATTTATTTTAACTAGGTAGAATAGTTACTAAATAGTTATTAACTATTTACTAACTACCTAGCTAAAATAAATACAAATTTACCTGTAAAATAAAACCTAACCTAAGTTACACTAACACCTAACACTACACTACAATTAAATAAATTACCTAAATTAAATACAATAAAATTTAATTTAATTTGCTAAATCACAAAATCAAACCCCCACTAAATTACAGAAAATAAAAAACAAATTACAGATCTTTAAACTAATTACACCTAATCTAATAGCCCTATCAAAATAAAAAAAGCCCACCCAAAATAAAAAAAACCCTCACCGCTGACTTAAGCAGCGCTGGTATTGGAGTGCGGTATGGAGTTTAATTTTGCTCTACGCTCACTTCTTGCCTTTTAACGCCGGGTTTGTAAAAAGCCGTAATACCAGCGCTGTAGGTAAGTGAGGGGTGAGAAAAAACTGCACAGTAGCACCGCACAGCTCATAACGCAAGACTCGTAAACTAGCCGAAAGACTATTGCCACTTGCGCTAAAATGAATCAGAAAAGATCAGCTCAAAAATCTGTAAGACTCCCTAAAAACCTTACAATAAAACACAGCTAAAATAAACGATGATTGAGGGCACCAAGCAAGGCAGGTTTAATATAATATGTCTAATAGAAATACAAGGGTTATACCTATAGACAGTAATACTAAGTAAAAATAAGATATAAAATCATATACAATTTATTAGTGAAATAAAACTCTAAAAACTCAGGGTGAACAATTCACCTCAAAATCAATACAGCAAAAAAATCTCTGCTGCAGACAGAGATTTATCTGACAGTACAAGCAAACAGCCTCAAATGGGATGTATAGATACCGGCAAAATATGCTTTCAAGGAATAAAGCTCCCCAAATGAGACTTCCACAGCCCAGGTACCTCGTCAAGGTCCCTTCCAAAACCTGGGTCCCTAAAACAGCCACACAATGCAAGCTCTCAATCCAACAAACTGGGAACAAGTGAAGGGTGAACAGGCTTATGTAATCACCCTAAACACATACAAAGCACAGAAGGGGACTGCACTCTCAGACTAGACCTGGTACACATCCCATGACCCTGCAACATGCTCAGCCCTGGGTGCTCACTGGCACTCACAGGAAGATGTGCTGTCCCTAGAGTCACAGGCCTAGATTTGGAGTTTGGCGGTAAAAGGGCTGTTAACGCTCCGCGGGCTTTTTTCTGGCCGCACCATAAATTTAACTCTGGTATCGAGAGTTTAAACAAATGCTGCGTTAGGCTCCAAAAAAGGAGCGTAGAGCATTTTTACCGCAAATGCAACTCTCGATACCAGAGTTGCTTACGGACGCGGCCGGCCTCAAAAACGTGCTCGTGCACGATTCTCCCATAGAAAACAATGGGGCTGTTTGAGCTGAAAAAAAACCTAACACCTGCAAAAAAGCAGCGTTCAGCTCCTAACGCAGCCCCATTGTTTCCTATGGGGAAACACTTCCTACGTCTGCACCTAACACTCTAACATGTACCCCGAGTCTAAACACCCCTAACCTTACACTTATTAACCCCTAATCTGCCGCCCCCGCTATCGCTGACCCCTGCATATTTTTTTTAACCCCTAATCTGCCGCTCCGTAAACCGCCGCAACCTACGTTATCCCTATGTACCCCTAATCTGCTGCCCTAACATCGCCGACCCCTATATTATATTTATTAACTCCTAATCTGCCCCCCTCAACGTCGCCGACACCTGCCTACACTTATTAACCCCTAATCTGCCGAGCGGACCTGAGCGCTACTATAATAAAGTTATTAACCCCTAATCCGCCTCACTAACCCTATCATAAATAGTATTAACCCCTAATCTGCCCTCCCTAACATCGCCGACACCTACCTTCAATTATTAACCCCTAATCTGCCGAGCGGAGCTCACCGCTATTCTAATAAATTGATTAACCCCTAAAGCTAAGTCTAACCCTAACACTAACACCCCCCCCTAACTTAAATATAATTTACATCTAACGAAATAAATTAACTCTTATTAAATAAATGATTCCTATTTAAAGCTAAATACTTACCTGTAAAATAAATCCTAATATAGCTACAATATAAATTATAATTATATTATAGCTATTTTAGGATTAATATTTATTTTACAGGCAACTTGGTATTTATTTTAACTAGGTACAATAGCTATTAAATAGTTAAGAACTATTTAATAGTTACCTAGTTAAAATAATAACAAATTTACCTGTAAAATAAATCCTAACCTAAGATATAATTAAACCTAACACTACCCTATCAATAAAATAATTAAATAAACTACCTACAATTACCTACAATTAACCTAACACTACACTATCAATAAATTAATTAAACACAATTCCTACAAATAAATACAATTAAATAAACTAGCTAAAGTACAAAAAATAAAAAAGAACTAAGTTACAAAAAATAAAAAAATATTTACAAACATAATAAAAATATTACAACAATTTTAAACTAATTACACCTACTCTAAGCCCCCTAATAAAATAACAAAGCCCCCCAAAATAAAAAATTCCCTACCCTATTCTAAATTAAAAAAGTTACAAGCTCTTTTACCTTACAAGCCCTGAACAGGGCCCTTTGCGGGGCATGCCCCAAGAATTTCAGCTCTTTTGCCTGTAAAAGAAAAAATACAATACCCAAGCCCCCCAACATTACAACCCACCACCCACATACCCCTAATCTAACCCAAACCCCCCTTAAATAAACCTAACACTAAGCCCCTGAAGATCTTCCTACCTTATCTTCACCATACCAGGTTCACCGATCCGTCCTGAAGAGCTCCTCCGATGTCCTGATCCAAGCCCAAGCGGGGGGCTGAAGAGGTCCATGATCCGGTCAAAGTCTTCATCCAAGCGGGGCAGAAGAGGATCTTCCATCCGATTGAAGTCATCATCCAGGCGGCATCTTCTATGGTCTTCCATCCGGAGCGAAGCGGCAGGATCCTGAAGACCTCCAGCGCGGAACATCCATCCGGCCCGACGACTGAACGACGAATGACTGTTCCTTTAAGGGACGTCATCCAAGATGGCGTCCCTCGAATTCCGATTGGCTGATAGGATTCTATCAGCCAATCGGAATTAAGGTAGGAATTTTCTGATTGGCTGATGGAATCAGCCAATCAGAATCAAGTTCAATCCGATTGGCTGATCCAATCAGCCAATCAGATTGAGCTCGCATTCTATTGGCTGATCGGAACAGCCAATAGAATGTGAGCTCAATCTGATTGGCTGATTGGATCAGCCAATCGGATTGAACTTGATTCTGATTGGCTGATTCCATCAGCCAATCAGAAAATTCCTACCTTAATTCCGATTGGCTGATAGAATCCTATCAGCCAATCGGAATTCGAGGGACGCCATCTTGGATGACGTCCCTTAAAGGAACCGTCATTAGTCGGGAGACAACGGAAGAAGAGGATGGATCCGCGTCGCCTGCTTCAAGATGGACCCGCTCCGCACCGGATGGAAGAAGATCGAAGATGCCGCTTGGAGAAGATGTTTGCCGGTCCGGAGGTCCTCTTCTTGCCGGATAGGAGGAAGACTTTGGAGCCTCTTCTGGACCTCTTCAGCACCGGATGATGGATCGCCAACCCCCGCTTGGGTTGGATGAAGATGTTGGAGCCAGGACGGATCGGTGATACCTGGATGGTGAAGACAAGGTAGGAAGATCTTCAGGGGCTTAGTGTTAGGTTTATTTAAGGGGGGTTTGGGTTAGATTAGGGGTATGTGGGTGGTGGGTTGTAATGTTGGGGGGGGGGGTATTGTATTGATTCTTTTACAGGCAAAAGAGCTGAAATTCTTGGGGCATGCCCCGCAAAGGGCCCTGTTCAGGGCTGGTAAGGTAAAAGAGCTTGTAACTTTTTAAATTTAGAATAGGGTAGGGCATTTTTTATTTTGGGGGGCTTTGTTATTTTATTAGGGGGCTTAGAGTAGGTGTAATTAGTTTAAAATTGTTGTAATATTTTTCTTATGTTTGTAAATATTTTTTTATTTTTTGTAACTTAGTTCTTTTTTATTTTTTGTACTTTAGCTAGTTTATTTAATTGTATTTATTTGTAGCAATTGTGTTTAATTAATTTATTGATAGTGTAGTGTTAGGTTAATTGTAGGTAATTGTAGGTAGTTTATTTAATTATTTTATTGATAGGGTAGTGTTAGGTTTAATTATATCTTAGGTTAGGATTTATTTTACAGGTAAATTTGTTATTATTTTAACTAGGTAGCTATTAAATAGTTCTTAACTATTTAATAGCTATTGTACCTAGTTAAAATAAATACCAAGTTGCCTGTAAAATAAATATTAATCCTAAAATAGCTATAATATAATTATAATTTATATTGTAGCTATATTAGGATTTATTTTACAGGTAAGTATTTAGCTTTAAATAGGAATAATTTATTTAATAAGAGTTAATTAATTTCGTTAGATGTAAATTATATTTAACTTAGGGGGGTGTTAGTGTTAGGGTTAGACTTAGCTTTAGGGGTTAATACATTTATTAGAATAGCGGTGAGCTCCGGTCGGCAGATTAGGGGTTAATAATTGAAGTTAGGTGTCGGCAATGTTAGGGAGGGCAGATTAGGGGGTTAATACTATTTATGATAGGGTTAGTGAGGCGGGTTAGGGGTTAATAACTTTATTATAGTAGCGCTCAGGTCCGCTCGGCAGATTAGGGGTTAATAAGTGTAGGCAGGTGTCGGCGACGTTGAGGGGGGCAGATTAGGGGTTAATAAATATAATATAGGGGTCGGCGGTGTTAGGGGTAGCAGATTAGGGGTACATAGGGATAACGTAGGTGGCGGCGCTTTGCGGTCGGAAGATTAGGGGTTAATTATTTTAAGTAGCTGGCGGCGATGTTGTGGGGGGCAGGTTAGGGGTTAATAAATGTAATACAGGGGTCGGCGGGGTTAGGGGCAGCAGATTAGGGGTACATAAGTATAACGTAGGTGGCGGTCGGCAGATTAGGGGTTAAAATTTTTAATCGAGTGGCGGCGATGTGGGGGGAGCTCGGTTTAGGGGTACATAGGTAGTTTATGGGTGTTAGTGTACTTTAGGGTACAGTAGTTAAGAGCTTTATAAACCGGCGTTAGCCAGAAAGCTCTTAACTCCTGCTATTTTCAGGCGGCTGGAGTTTTGTCGTTAGAGCTCTAACGCTCACTTCAGAAACGACTCTCAATACCGGCGTTATAAAGATCCCATTGAAAATATAGGATACGCAAATGGCGTAGGGGGATCTGCGGTATGGAAAAGTCGCGGCTGAAAAGTGAGCGTTAGACCCTTTAATCACTGACTCCAAATACCAGCGGGCGGCCAAAACCAGCGTTAGGAGCCTCTAACGCTGGTTTTGACGGCTACCGCCAAACTCCAAATCTAGGCCACAGGCAGTTAACCCTAGACAGGCCTGGGTGCAAGGCCCATAGGGAAAATTACAAAACAAATTAATACAACACACAGAGAAAGTCCAGCACTCACAAGCACTCAGCTAAGATTAAAAGCAAAAATGGAAGGGTTAGTTACCACATCTGGCCAAATGGGACAAGCCCAGGTACCTCGTCAAGGTCCCTTCCAAAACCTGGGTCCCTAAAACAGCCACACAATGCAAGCTCTCAATCCAACAAACTGGGAACAAGTGAAGGGTGCACAGGCTTATGTAATCACCCTAAACACATACAAAGCACAGAAGGGGACTGCACTCTCAGACTAGACCTGGTACACATCCAATGACCCTGCAACATGCTCAGCCCTGGGTGCTCACTGGCATTCACAGGAAGCTGTGCTGTCCCCAGAGTCACAGGCAATTAACCCCAGACAGGCCTGGGTGCAAGGCCCATATGGAAAATTACAAAATTAATACAACACACAGAGAAAACCCTCGTCAAGGTCCCTTCCAAAACCTGGGTCCCTAAAACAGCCACACAATGCAAGCTCTCAATCCAAGAAACTGGGGACAAGTGAAGGGTGCATAGGTTTATGTAAATTGTTTTGTAACTTTCCCTATGTGCCTTGCACCTAGGCCTGTGTGGGGTTAACTGCCTTTGTCAATCAACCCGATCTTATTCGATTGGGTTCATTTCTGTCCGCCGCCTCAGAGCAGGCGGACAAGTTATGGAGCAGTGGTCTTTAGGCCGCTGTTTCATAACTTCTGTTTCCGGCGAGCGTGAAGGCTTGCCCAGGAACAGGGGCATCAAGCTCCATTCGGAGGTTGATAATTCGCCCCCCTTTGACTCTATATGAATCATAAAATATTTTTGGGGGGTTTATGTCCCTTTTATTTTATATTATCATTTACTCATTGGTCATGATTTAATAGCATTTAATTGGTTAGCAATTGATTGAAAACTGATATGACATTTGCTATTTTTTTTACTTCATGTTTTTATTTTGATTGCTTAGCTAGTATAAAATGTAATATTAGCATCCTTTTTTCCTTAAATTAAAATATTTACATTCATATGAAACAGACACTGTTATATCAAATAAGGTTTTTCTTTAAATATGATGACTTTTACTTTAAAGAGGAAGTTTATTTTTTATCACTATATTTTAACGGTTTTTAAAAAGCTGACAGTGTTTTTTTTGTAACTGGAAGAGGTTTGCAATTGAGGCCAATTATTTGTCATGAACAGTATTTTAAACATTTTGTAACACTTTTTCTGTAGTTTTATCAATTAGTTTAACACTTTCACTGCAGAGACATTTCTGGCTTCTCTTCTTAAACCATTTTTAGACTTTTGCACTTTAATTTTTGCATTTAATCATTAATTTCTATGCTTTGTTTAAGCTGATCAAGTACTCCCAGAAGAAAACATTAGATTTACAGATATATTTAAAAAATTTCAACTGAGAATATTAAAAAAAAAAGGATTTTTAATGTACTTTTACATAGCATTATTGGTAAAAAAAAAAAGAAGGTATTTTCTAAATTGTACCATCAAACATTTATCGCCTACAAGTCAGTATGATTTAATCTCTTATCCCTTTAAGAGATTTTAAAGTATCCCTTTAAGATGACCAGAAACAAAGAACTTTCTTTTTAAATCTTGTTACTCTAGTCTTGTTCTGATAAATAAAGGCTATTTAATGCGAGAAATTGCCAAGAAACTGAAGATCTCATACAATGCTATGTACTACTCCCTTCACAGAACAGTGCAAACTGGCTCTAACCAGAATAGAAAGAGGAGTGGAAGGCCCCGGTTCACAACTGAGCAAGAGGACAAATACGGGTCTTCAACTGGCAGCTTTATTAAATACTAACCGCAAAACACCAGTCTTAACGTCAATGTTACAGCGCTGCGGAATTTGTTGGTGCTTAATAAATTAATAATAATAATAACAATGAAGAGGCGACTCCGGGGTGCTGGCCTTCTAGGCAGAGTTCAAAAGAAAAAGCCATAGCTCAGACTGGCCAATATAAAGGAAAGATTAAGAATGGCAAAAAAACACACGCTGGACAGAAGAAGACTGGAAAAAGGTGTTATGGACAGACAAATCTAAGTTTGAGTAGTTTGGATCACAAAGAAGAACATTTGTGAGATGCAGAATAAATGAAAAGATGCTGGAGGAGTGTCTTATGCCACCTGCTAAGCATGGTGGAGGCAATGTGATGGCCTTGGTGTTCTTTGGTGGTGGTAAAGTGGGAGATTTATACAGGGTAAAAGGGACCTTGAAGAAGGAAGGTTTTCACTTCATTTTGCAATCCCATGCCATACCCTGTGGACAGTGCTTGATTGTAGCCAATTTCAATTACAATCCAAAGCACAGCTCCAAACTATGCAAGAACTATTTAGGAAAGAAGTAGTCAACTGGTATTCTGTCTTTAATGTAGTGGTCAGCACAGTCACCAGATTTCAACCCTATTGAGCTGTTGTGGGAGCACCTTGACTTGTGGGAGGTGCTTCAGGAAGAAATCTCTTCAGATTACCTCAACAAATTGACAACTAGAAGGCCAAAGGTCTGAAAGGCTAAAATTGCTTTGCCGAAAGCACAATTATTATTGTTGGTATATACTAGATTTGAAATATCATTTACTATTATATCAGCAGTAATCTCCAGTAAAAATGTTGGAGTACTTATCTTAGCAGTTGCCAACCAATAAAATGTATATACGTAACAATATATTTATTATAATTAATATTTATTCCTTAACTCTAGATTAGTTATCCTTATATACACTTTGAATTATATTTATGTAGAAACTAGATTATGATTCAATTATCCACGCTTATTCTGTTACAATATTCTATACAACAGATCACAAAATGCACCTCCAAATATTAACCTTACTCACAATGAATCGCATTAAAATACCACAAAACAAATACCAGAATATGGACCGCTTACTTAACAGTGTTTAGTTAAACAATATAACAAGATACTTCACACAATCTTACTAAGTCTCAATAAATCTGAGATAACTTTCAGGGAAATATAATTAAGATATTTAGCCCCCAAATGGTTTTATATAACTTCAAATTGAACACCAGGAATTGTATATATTATTAATGCAACAGGAAATTTATATGCCAATATGTCTAGCCTGGAATAACTTCTTATTCAGCCACAATAAGACAAATTCTAAAATATATATATAGCAATAACTGTAATTAACTTATGATATTAAAATACAAAAAAATCTTCCTAAACATTAATATTTAATACCAATATACTTACTACCCTTGGTCTAATTAATATTAAATATAAGAATAAATCTCCTTTTAAATCCCACTACGATATAACTATAATTTTAGAATACCTTGATTTAAAACATTAAAAATATAGAGCAACCGTATACATCAGAATATAAACCAATTTGAAAGTTTCAGCTTTTTCAGATTAATCCAGTTCACTGTCATACATAAGAGGTGTATGCAATTCAGAGAATAAAAGGTTTAGGCCCAATGTTTCTTTCTGTAGAGACTGTGTTCCAAAGGCAGCAGTTATGAGTCAGTCAGAATTCCAGAAAAGACCCTTTTTTCTCCTATGCATCAGGCTTTAATCAAGTGATAAGCCTGCCTCTATTTTGTAATCATTGGTGAACCATTTGGATACGCAACAAAAGGAGGTTTTTCCCTTCATTGGCTCTTGGAAATGCATGTATTTTAATAACAGCCAACCCCTTTTGGCTGCAATACCATTTCTGAACTATTGGTGGCAGCAGACAACCAGAAATGCATTCTTACCATCAATATTACTAACAGTAAATACAGATTCTTATATATATTTTTATCAAATGCCTATTTTTATACACTTATAATCTCCTTTTTTTAATAACTATATGTTCCATACATGGCCGTTTTAATACCATTTAGTCTGAGTATTTTCATACTAAACATGATATACTACTTATAATATTTTAGAAGATGCATATTGTCATCTTTCCCAGCTATTATAAATATTGTATACTGGTGGATATAATTTTAATATTCAGTGTCTGAACTTATGTTTATGACCAATATTCATAGGACATCTTGTTGGTTTATTACATGTCTGAAAAATAAAGAAACAGATGTTGTTATTTTGAAATAAGTCAAACATTTATAAATATCAATGCAGTTATTTATTTTTTAATCATTATATCCAACACAATATGTAACATGTGATGTATCTCTTAGATCATTATATATATTATTCAGGCAGTCTGCGGTACACATTAAATATTTGAAAACTATATAGATAATTTGTTTACATTTTAAATCCTCCAGATTCTTATGCTTTTGAAAAGACATAGGTTTCTGCTATTAAGATCTAACTGCCACAAAGTCTGGGGTTCTGTATATTCAACTCAGAATAGGGTAATTAACTCTTGCATGCAAAGTGGCTACCTCTCCTGAAAAACTGTTTTTTGTGCATACACTTGGGCTTCAAAAGAGTTGAATATTGTAGACTGACTACCTCATTGCAGGGGTTTGTCAACTTCACTAATTGAAACAAATGTTTACCTTTTGCTCTCTCTTAGATATCTTGAACAGCGAGGGGGGTCATTGGCTATAACAAAGGTTCTTTGAAATAAGGTTACTGTGTCTGTGAAGTGTAATTTTGCATAGCCAGTAGTCTGAAATTAATTTCTGATTTCAGAATTTAATGTAACTTATTGTATAGAAATTACACATACATAGATGAATTAATCTATGCACATAGCTTCCAATAGTATCTCACCTTTTACATGACATAATTCCCCCTTTCAATTTTCAATATATGTAGGACACATATCTCCAGTTGCCTATAAAATTATAGCTCAGCATGCTCAGATAGCTCGGCATGCTAAGGCACTGTGGCTAAGTTCTGTAGCAACTCAAGGGTTGCAGGTTCGATCCCCGGCGAGGTCCACTCAGCCTTTCATCCTTCCGAGGTTGATAAAATGAGCAGTGCCTTTAGACCCTTACGGGTGATTAGCCATGCTTTACAAGTACCCAATACATACATACATTTATTGGAAACTGACTGAAAATCCATGTAATTGGTGAGGGTATTTACAGTATGCATCATAGGCAGTCTTCTATGAAGAGAGTCTGTTATTTTTGAGCCCTCATGCTTGCTAGCTAGGCATCTTTAAACTACAATATTTCTTTAGTGCATTTGCGGATATGACACTTCATTCTTCCTCTATGACTTGTAGAGCCTTAATTACAGTGTGGGACTTTGTTAAGTACAATATACACAAAGAACGCTAAATATTAGCTGAGACATAACACTTATCTAACCGACAAACATATTTGGAAATATTAACAAAGAGTTAACACAAATATGGATGACAGGTTAACCACGTGCAGTAATTATTATTCCCTTACTAGTCTTGAGGACATTGAGAGGAATAGACCTTCATTGAAAGATATTTTTAATCCTGAGGCTCAGACGAAAGACATATCAGATATATTAAGATAGAAAAATAAATTGATGTAAATATAATACCTAGAGTACTAAGAATTAGAAAATATCCCTCTTTCCAAGTAAGTGAGGACTGGTTTATTAATGAGTGGAATGACATACTCACCGACTATTCATTGAGACTAATGAAGGTAATCATTAAATATAAAAACCAGAAATTGGAAGAAACAAGGAGAGTCATAAAAGATATACAAAGAGATCTTAATACCTTTGTCGATCATGAACAATACACACATTTGGACGGTATACTTAAATTGACAATAGATAACCTCAGAAAAGAGGTAGATAAATTGAAATATCGCAAGTTCACTAGGGACTCCGAGGATTACGCAAACAACAAAGTGTACCAGTGGAACACACAGATGCCAAGGAGGAATAGGAAATCAAGGAGAAACAACAGGAAAGGCAATACACTGGGAATAAAAAATCAAAATACTGAATAAGAGAAGAAGCAAGTAACATTCTCTGAAACAGACTCTAGTGACGATAATGGTATTAGAGACTTTTTGGACTATGCAACCAGTGGGGGATCATCAGAAGATGCATGTCCCACAAACACATTTAATGAGAGTACCACGACAGTTCCATTTAGAACTGATGTAGATTCCCAACACCCACCTACTGTGAATACAACCCAGTCTACAACTATAGGCATTCTGAAAAATGGGGGTAGAGGAAAGAACATAGGCAATAGATATACACAAGCACTATGTACACAATCAACCCCCAATACAGTTAATACTGATGCACAGGTTTTTCGGGAGGAAGAGGCCAGGGGTCAGGGTGGAGGGGCAGTGGGAGGAAGAGGACGAGGAAAGGATCCCCCCACCAAACGAGATCAGTACCCTCTCAGGAGAGGGAAACAAAACAAGTACAGAGTATGAGGGTTATCAATCTTTCAAAAATCAATTTGAGTATAGAAGAGCTGAGAGTTTTGGAATTGGGACTCAACTTTGTGCCATCCGTTGACTTTGATGTTTTTGAAACTCTAATGGATGTGAATAGATTTGTACAAGATCTTACCATCAGGAAATTTTATTTTGATGAAGACAACACAGAGAGTTTCCAAACCACAAAGTCAACGAAATGGGAACCAAGTAATGATTACTTTCTAATTAGTGATGCTGTCGATTTTCTAACCCTGAGTGAATTGGAAAGGGAGAGTGAGACTGACACAATGCATACAGGATTTAGAAAGCCGTCTACATTTTACCCCACACATTTTAGGGGAGAAATATTGGAGAGTTTCCATAGGAGAGTGGAGGAAGATCTAACTAAACTTAAAACTGAAAATGACAGACACAGGCAGAACCTTTCATACATGGAGAGACAGGGCCTTAAGAGATTAAAAGAATGGAAAGGTTTAGTCATAAAGAATGCGGAAAAAGGGGGTAAAATAGTTGTCATGGATGAGTCTGCCTATATACAAGAGGCTAATAGACAACTGAGTGATAGGGAAGTGTATCAGAGTCTTGCGTTTGATCCCACAATGACATTTCAAAACAGACTTAAAGATCTGTTGGATGATGGATTAGAGGCAGGGGTGATGGACTTGGGCACCTTTGAGTATTTATATGTAAAGGAACCAGTGGTACCAATATTCCACCATCTGCCAAAGGTGCACAAGTCCATTACCAATGTCAAAAGGAGACCGATAGTCTCAGGAATAGGTTCTGTTTTTGAAAACCTGTCAAATTGGATAGAAACATTGCTTCAACCTCTAGTATGGAGGCTTCCATCATTTCTCAGAGACACCAAACATTTATTGTAAAACATGGAAGAGGTTATCTGGTTGCCAGGATACAACTGGCTAACAGTGGATGGGGTAGGATTGTACTCTGCCATTCCGCACAATGAAGGTTTGGTGGCTGTGAGGTATATGTTAGATTTGTTAAGTGACTACACCACAGTGCTCAAGGATTATATTGTACGATCTATAGAGTTTTTGTTAAGTCACAATTACTTTGAATTTGGGGGTAAGTACTATCTGCAGAGACGTGGGATGGCCATGGGAGCCAAGTTTGCCCCAGCCTATGCAAATCTTTTCATGGGCTGGTGGGAGCTGTCCCACGTCTTTGCAGATACGAACCCATACAGAGGACAGGTAATAGGATAGAAACATTACATAGACGATCTACTATTTATATGGTCGGGCACTGAGACAGAAGGTAACAAATTTGTTGCCTACCTTAATAACAATGAAGTGAGCCTAGAGTTCACATTTGTGTTCAATTCCTTTAAAGTAGATTATTTGGATGTCACACTAATGGGTGACTATAAGAAAAAGAGAGTCACAACAAGACTGTACACTAAACCAATCTCAGCAAATTCATTAATACATGCCAAGAGCTGTCACCCACGCCATATGCATTATGGCGTGGCAAAAGGACAATTCATTAGGGCTAAACGTAATTGCTCTAGTGAATTAGATTATCAGGCAGAAAGTGTAGCACTGTTGAGTAAACTAAGAGAAAGAGGTTATCCAGAGGGACCTATAAATAAAGCACTTAAAGATGTAGAGCACATACCAAGGGAAACATTGTTACAACCAAAAAGATCCACTACAGATAGTAAGGGAGATGTCACATTTGTGACAACCTATACTAGTCAATACAAGGAAATTTGCAACATAATAAAGAGAAATCTCCCAATCTTACGAGGAGACGATATACTGAAGAAGGTTTTAGACAAGGGGGGGTAGTTATCAAGCCGTCTACTTTTCTTGCTTCGCCGGCCCAATACGCCCGCCTAAGCTCGCCTACCTTCGCCGCCGCGGACCTGAAAAAATACGCCTAAGTTATCAAATAAAGCTGTCAAAAAGCCTCCCGCAACTCAATAAAGTTACTAACCCCTAAACCGCCGCTCCTAGACCCTGCCGCAACTCTTATAAATGTATTAACCCCTAAACCGCCGCTCCATGAACCCGCCGCAACCTATATTAAACCTATTAACCCCTATCCTGCCCCCCCTACACCGTCGCCACCTATAATAAATTTATTAACCCCTAATCTGCCCCCCCTACACCGTCGCCACCTATAATAAATGTATTAACGCCTATCCTGCCCCCCACTACGCCGCCGCCACTGTCATAAAATTATTAACCCCTAAACCTAAGTCTAACCCTAACCCTAACGCCCCCCTAACTTAAATATTAATTAAATAAATCTAAATAAATTAACTCTTATTAAGTAAATGAATCCTATTTAAAACTAAATACTTACCTTTAAAATAAACCCTAATATAGCTACAATATAAATAATAATTATATTCTAGCTATTTTAGGATTTATTTTTATTTTACAGGTACCTTTCAATTTATTTTAACCATGTACAATAACTATTAAATAGTTATTAACTATTTAATAGCTTACCTAGCTAAAATAAAGAGAAATGTACCTGTGAAATAAATCCTAACCTAAGTTACAATTACACCTAACACTACACTATACTTTAATAAATTATTCCTATTTAAAAATAAATACCTGCCTGTAAAATAAACCCTAAGATAGCTACAATATAATTAATAATTATATTATAGCTATCTTAGGATTTATATTTATTTTACAGGTAACTTTGTATTTATTTTAGCTAGTTAGAATAGTTATTAAATAGTTAATAACTATTTAATAACTACCTAGCTAAAAGAAATACAAAATTACCTGTAAAATAAATCCTAACCTAAGTTACAATTAAACCTAATACTACACTATCATTAAATTAATTAAATAAACTACCTACAAATAACTACAATTAAATACAATTACATAAACTAACTAAAGTACAAAAAATAAAAAAAGCTAAGTTACAAAAAATAAAAAAATAAGTTACAAACATGTTACAAATATTACAACAATTTTAAGCTACTTACACCTAATCTAAGCCCCCTAATAAAATAACAAACCCCCCCAAAATAAAAAAATGCCCTACCCTATTCTAAATTAAATAAATTTCAAAGCTCTTTTACCTTACCAGCCCTTAAAAGGGCCATTTGTGGGGGCATGCCCCAAAGAAAACAGCTATTTTGCCTGTAAAAGAAAAATACAAGCCCCCCAACATTAAAACCCACCACCCACATACCCCTAATCTAACCCAAACCCCCCTTACAAAAACCTAACACTAATCCCCTGAAGATCATCCTACCTTGAGTCGTCTTCACTCAGCCGAGCCACCGATGGAACTGAAGAGGACATCCGGAGCGGAAGAAGTTAATCCTCCAAGCGGCGCTGAAGAAATCTTCCATCCGATGAAGTCATCTTCCAAGCCGGGTCTTGAATCTTCCTTCCGCCGACGCGGAACCACCTTCTTCACCGACGGACTACGACGAATGACGGCTCCTTTAAGGGACGTCATACAAGATGGCGTCCCCTCAATTCCGATTGGCTGATAGGATTCTATCAGCCAATCGGAATTAAGGTAGGAAAAATCTGATTGGATGATGGAATCAGCCAATCAGATTGAGCTCGCATTCTATTGGCTGTTCCGATCAGCCAATAGAATGCGAGCTCAATCTGATTGGCTGATTGGATCAGCCAATCAGATTGAACTTGAATCTGATTGGCTGATTCCATCAGCCAATCAGATTTTCCTACCTTAATTCCGATTGGCTGATAGAATCCTATCAGCCAATCGGAATTGAGGGGACGCCATCTTGGATGACGTCCCTTAAAGGAGCCGTCATTCGTCGTAGTCCGTCGGTGAAGAAGGTGGTTCCGCGTCGGCGGAAGGAAGATTCAAGACCCGGCTTGGAAGATGACTTCGCCCGGATAGAAGACCTCTTCAGCGCCTCTTTGAAGATGACATCGGACAGATCGAAGACTTTTCTTCAGCGCCGCCTGGATGATGACTTCATCGGATGGAAGATTTCTTCAGCGCCGCTTGGAGGATTAACTTCTTCCGCTCCGGATGTCCTCTTCAGTTCCATCGGTGGCTCGGCTGAGTGAAGACGACTCAAGGTAGGATGATCTTCAGGGGATTAGTGTTAGGTTTTTGTAAGGGGGGTTTGGGTTAGATTAGGGGTATGTGGGTGGTGGGTTTTAATGTTGGGGGGGGGTTGTATTTTTCTTTTACAGGCAAAAGAGCTGTTTTCTTTGGGGCATGGCCCCACAAATGGCCCTTTTAAGGGCTGGTAAGGTAAAAGAGCTTTGAAATTTATTTAATTTAGAATAGGGTAGGGCATTTTTTTATTTTGGGGGGGTTTGTTATTTTATTAGGGGGCTTAGATTAGGTGTAAGTAGCTTAAAATTGTTGTAATATTTGTAACATGCTTGTAACTTATTTTTTTATTTTTTGTAACTTAGCTTTTTTTATTTTTTGTACTTTAGTTAGTTTATGTAATTGTATTTAATTGTAGTTATTTGTAAGTAGTTTATTTAATTAATTTAATGATAGTGTAGTATTAGGTTTAATTGTAACTTAAGTTAGGATTTATTTTACAGCTAATTTTGTATTTCTTTTAGCTATGTAGTTATTAAATAGTTAATAACTATTTAATAACTATTCTAACTAGCTAAAATAAATACAAAGTTACCTGTAAAATAAATATAAATCCTAAGATAGCTACAATGTAATTATTAATTATATTGTAGCTATCTTAGGGTTTATTTTACAGGTAAGTATTTATTTTTAAATAGGAATAATTTATTAAAGTATAGTGTAGTGTTAGGTGTAATTGTAACTTAGGTTAGGATTTATTTCACAGGTACATTTCTCTTTATTTTAGCTAGGTAAGCTATTAAATAGTTAATAACTATTTAATAGTTATTGTACATGGTTAAAATAAATTGAAAGGTACCTGTAAAATAAAAATAAATCCTAAGAATATAATTATTATTTATATTGTAGCTATATTAGGGTTTATTTTAAAGGTAAGTATTTAGTTTTAAATAGGATTCATTTACTTAATAAGAGTTAATTTATTTAGATTTATTTAATTAATATTTAAGTTTGGGGGGCGTTAGGGTTAGGGTTAGACTTAGGTTTAGGGGTTAATAATTTTATGACAGTGGAGGCGGCGTAGTGGGGGGCAGGATAGGGGTTAATAAATTTATTATAGGTGGCGACGGTGTAGGGGGGCAGATTAGGGGTTAATAAATTTATTATAGGTGGCGACGGTGTAGGGGGGGCAGGATAGGGGTTAATACATTTAATATAGGTTGCGGCGGGTTCAGGGAGCGGCGGTTTAGGGGTTAATACATTTATTATAGTTGCGGTGGTCTCCGGGAGCGGCGGTTTAGGGGTTAATATGTATAGAGTAGCTTGCGGTGGGCTCCGGGAGCGGCGGTTTAGGGGTTAATATGTATAGAGTAGCTTGCGGTGGGCTCCGGGAGCGGCGGTTTAGGGGGTAATAACTTTATTTAGTTGCGGCGGTGTAGGGGGGGTCAGATTAGTGGTGTTTAGACTCGGGGTACATGTTAGGGTGTTAGGTGTAGACAGCTCCCATAGAAATCAATGGGATGTCTGTCAGCAGCGAACTTGTAATTTCGCTATGGTCAGACTCCCATTGATTCCTATGGGATCCGCCGCCTCCAGGGGTGGCGGATTGAAAACCAGGTACGCTGGGCCGTAAAAGTGCCGAGCGTACCTGCTAGTTTTTTGATAGCTAGCAAAAGTAGTGAGAATGTGCCGCGGAACATCTGGAGTGACGTAAGAATCGATCTGTGTCGGACTGAGTCCGGCGGATCGATGCTTACGTCACAAAATTCTACTTTTGCCGGTCTCGAGCCTTTGATAACTAAGGCGAATCAGCCTCGCCACAAATACGCTGTGGAATTCCAGCGTATTTGAGGTTGACGGCTTGATAACTAGGCCCCAAGGGCTGTAGATTCACCTCCAGAAGGAATATCACTATTGGGAATATGATTTCCCCTAGTGCCCTCAGGAGACCAAATAAGGAAAGTAGCTGGTTAAGCTGTAAAGGCCACTACAAGTGTGACACAAGAAGCTGCACAGCATGTAGCTTCACTTTGTGTGGAAAGGTGTTTCAGTCAGTACACACAAAGAAGGTCTATGAATGCAAACAATGTACTAATTGCAGAACAGAATTTGTCATATATATGGTAGAATGCTTAATTTGCAAGGTTCAGTATGTAGGTTGTACCTCCCGAGAGGCAAGGACTAGAATCAGGGAGCATTTAAACGACATTGACAAAGAAAAGACCACCACAGGGGTGGCAAAGCATTTTTTGTATGAACACCAAGGAAGGGTAGAATTGTTCAGATGGATGATGATAGATGTTATTAAGAAAAAGCCCAGAGGAGGTGATAGGGTTAAAGAATTGTTCCATAGGGAAGCCTATTGGATTTTCACTCTTAACACACGCAGACCAATAGGCATGAACATTGAGAATGATATCATCAACTTTTGGGAGAGAGGCAAACATTAAAATGATCCCATCACACACATAATATCCAGATTTATTAGCAATAATATACTGATATTGGAAAATGATGTAACTATGAGCCGAGGTTATAAATGTACACAAATTAACAAAATATGGTAAAGTTTTAGATTAGAACTATTGACAAATTTTGTTAGTGACTTAGTTATATTAATGTAACAACGACAATGGGTTAGTGGTAAATAATTTGTTAACTCATTTTGTATTTATATAAGTATCGATCTTGCATTGTAAAATATTGATAATTGCATATAAGTGGAATATTATAATATGCTTAGCCGGAAATGATACTTTGGTAGAAATATATCATGAAGAGAGTACATTGATTACCACAGATTCAGCAATATTATAAGCTTTTTCACATATAACAAGCCAGTATACATTTATTTGAGAAAATATCTTTCAATCTAAGTAATAATATCAATAATTATCAATAACAGGTATTGAGTCCATGAATAAGGCAGAACAGCCGAAACATGTCAGACTGGCCTTTAAGTAGTGTTTTTGGATTTTAAACTATTACTGCACGTGAGCAACTATGTTTTAACATGTCGAAATAAAGAAAGTTTTTATTTTAAGCAGTACTCTTTCTTGGAATAAGTACCCAATACATACATACATTTATTGGAAACTGAACGAAAATCCATGTAATTGGTGAGGGTATTTACAGTATGCATCATAGGCAGTCTTCTATGAAGAGAGTCTGTTATTTTTGAGCCCTCATGCTTGCTAGCTAGGCATCTTTAAACTACAATATTTCTTTAGTGTATTTGCGGATATGACACTTCATTCTTCCTCTATGACTTGTAGTTGGGATCTAGGATGGCACACTCGCAACTGGTTAATACAGACCCATTTATCCATAAAGGTATCATTTTTAGGTATCCTAATTTTATAGGCAACTGGAGATATTTTGTCAATAATGACAACAAGACCCTTCCATGACGGAAGGAATTTCTTCTCCTTAACCTGATCTCTTCCAAAGTTATAAAGATAAATGTTATCATTTATTTCATATTCATTTTCGGACGTTTTGAGATCATAATAGGTTTTAGCGGCAGTTGAGGACTTCCCTATGTTCCTTTGAGCAAATGCAAAAGTATATTGCAGATGCTTACTCAAGTTCTCCACATATCGATGTGCATTGGCAGCATCTATAAAGTTCTGGTCTGACGTACGGTACAGTAGATGCTGAGGTAGAACCATTCTTCTACCAGTTATCAATTCAAAAGGTGACATCTTAGTAGCACTACTTGGAGTTGCTCTTAATGCCATTAGGACTAGGGGTAATTTTGCATCCCGGTCTTTACCTGTTTCACTCACAAATTTTTTGAGGATTTTCACAATGGACTGGTTGTAATGCTCTACCCCACCACTAGAGGCAGCTCTATAAGCAATATAGAGCTTTCTTTTAACCCCTAGTATTTTCCACATTTTGGTCATCACTTCGCTAGTGAAGTGGGTACCCTGATCGGATTCAATTCTCTGGGGCAAACCAAATCTGGAAAACACGTGGTTGATGAGCAATGCTGTGCATGTTTCAGCACTATTGTTAGGTGCACTGATGCAATCTACCCATTTAGTGAATAGGCATGTCACTGTTAACATGTATCTGTTACCTCTTGATGACCTAGCTACTGGACCAATAAAATCAATTTGGATTTCTGACCATGGCATTAACATCCCCCTTTTCTACAATGGCGCTCTATGCGTTGGCACAGTGGGTTGGAACTGTGGACAGAATAAACAACCTTGACAGTAGGTTTGAACATCCTTCAACATGAGCGGCCAAAAGGCATAGTCACGCAATATTTCTTATGTTAATTTTGTACCACAATGGCCAGATGTGGGAGCATCATAGGCATGTTGAAGCATGAGACCTCTGAACTTTGTAGGTACCACCTATTGGTGGATGCCTGTTTTGGAGGTTCTAATTAACAAACCATCCTGTAACTTGAATTGTGATCTGGACTTAAGATTTTAAGATCTTCCTTGCCAATGCCGTCCTCTTTTGAAATGGGGTTGTTTTCAGGATCTTCTATGTGTTTATAGAAGATACCTATAATGGGGTCTTCTTTTTGACTAGTGATCAGGTCCTCACTAGGAGAATCCTGACTCCATTGTACCAGGTTAGGCTCACTTTGTTGTTTAGCCTGGTTTCTGGTAATAGCTTCTACCTGAATTGCACCCATTAAGTGGTCGATATTAAGGAGTTCTCCTGTTATGGCTCCTTGCTTGGCTAATGAATCTGCAAGATCATTGCCTTCCTTGAATTATAGAATTACCCTTGGTCTTTTTACAGTGTATGGTTAAACAGTGTATGGTTAAACCATTGGATACCTCTAATTCATCAATCTCGCAGAACAACTTGCCATGTTTGACTGGTTTGTTGTTAGTTTTCTGCATGCCATTTCTTTTCCAAGTTGGCAGGTATTCAACAAAACTGTCACGCACATAATTTATGTCAGTAATGATCACAAATTCATGAATACCTTGTTCAATAGCCATCTCAATGGTTTTTAGAACATCAGTGAGTTCTGCAACTTGACTGGATCTTGGTCCAATATTGAAACCTACAGAAATATTTGGGAATCCATTCACCCAAGTTATACCAATGCCAACGACTAATCTGCGCTCATTATCAATAGTGGCATGGTAAGAACAACCATCAACATATACCCAAGGTAATGTTTGACACTGGTCCTCATATATTTTATATGGGGAAAGCAATTGTTCCTCCAGGAAATAATCATCTAATAATTCTTCCCCATGATCCTTAGCAGTACCGCCGTGGAGATCAGCAAGCCCCTGGATGCTTTTTGTTTTGCTTATAGGGAATTTCTAAAGGCAAGCCTTGTAAGGAAAGAGTCCAAGCTGTTATGCGGCTATTAGACAGGTTCCCACTTTGCAGATATAGCAAAGGCTGGTGGGCCTTATGCATGAATACAGCAAATTCATGTCCTGAATTTATGTATCCAAATGGAAGTCTTTGGAATGCATACTGGACCTTTTGGAACGAGAATGCAAGCTTTTACTGGTCTTCCTCACGTACCTTTATGGTCCAATATCCAATATCCCTGTGCACAATCAATGGCAGTGAATATTTTGGATCCCTGCATCTGCGCTAGGCACTGGTCAATATATGGCACAGGCCAGCCAGACATGTACACTTGTTTGTTTCACAGTCTTAAATCAGCACACAAACGCCATTGTCCATATGGCTTAAGAACACCTAGAATAGGATTATTATAAGAGCTATGCACCTGTCGGATAATACCCCTTTCTTCCAAGTTCCTTATGATCTCTGTAAGAGAATCATATGAGGCTAAGGGAAGCTGGTATTGTTTAACAAAGACAGGTGTTGCATTGGGATCTGTTTGGATTCTTGCAATGTGCAGGTCTGTAGTCCCACAGTCATAAGAATCCCTAGCAAAAATATCCTTGTACTCCATCAGGAGTTTTCGCAGCTGTCAGCGTTCATCATCACTGGAACAGCCATTAGCCAAGGAGATTTGCTCTTCGACTATTTGCTGAAATCCTGGAAAGATTTCAGGCTGTCCTATCTCATAGGCTTCTTCCAACCTAGAGGTGAGATCCCCTTGATTATAATTTATATTGCCCCCATGATTCTGGGTATTGGGGTACTCTTGCTCTTTGATCGGCTAATCAAATACTAGGGAGGCTTCTTCAATTTTACGGATGCCTTCCTCTGAGCTGAAGGGATAAATAGACTAAATTGTAAACAATCACCCTGGCATAGATGCAAAGGATTGTTCTATTAACTGTTCTTCAGTTAAGTATCCTCCAAGTATTAGCACAATTATGCTATTCTGTAACCCAAAAGTATAATAACTTGATTCCAGCGCATATCCTATGGTGGTTCCCTTGGACAAGGTGATATCCTGTGGGGTCATGTTATGCACAATAACTTGTATTGGAATAGTTCCAATATTTACCATAGGAGTATGGGTCATTGTTATACCCAGATTTTTCATTCTATGGGAGATGCATATTAATATTTCAGAAGTTTTTAGTTTCTGACCTCTTTTTACCTGTAAGGATAAGAGGAATTTATCAGCCCCAGCAGGGATTACAACATCATTAGACATCTGCATATTCACAGCATATGGCATTTGCTGGTTTGATTTCAGGGCTGCATTTTCATCCTGAAATACTTCCGGGTCCCCTTTTAACCTGCTCCAGAGGCAAAGGTTAATCAAATCTATTTCTATGGCATATCTATGTAAGAGATCATTGCCAATGTATATTTGATTATGGGTATTATTTAAAACTAAAAACAGGTGCTTCACTGATGTATTACCTATGGAGATAGATAATAAACATTTAGCTGTGACATTATAGCTTTCAGACTTGTCATCTAGGTCATAGACCCAGTGGTCTTGGGGAGAAAGATATTTAATTACTTTGGGTTCAGCAATCTGCGCTAATAAGCCTTCGCTTATATAGCTAGCTTCCTGTTTTAAGTTCAATTTAGCATACTTGGTTTTTCCAAGGTCATGTATTTGCATAGGGATAAAATAGATCATCTTTAACTTTCTCAATTTGTGCGTGGAATTGAGAGTGATCTCCACCTTTAGGGGACTTTAGGGCACCTAAACATGAGCGGCCAAAAGTCATAGTCACGCAATATTTCATACGTTAATTTTGTACCACAATGGCCAGATGTGGGAGCATCATAGGCATGTTGAAGCATGAGACCTCTGAACTTTGTAGGTACCACCTATTGGTGGATGCCTGTTTTGGAGGTTCTAATTAACAAACCATCCTGTAACTTGAATTGTGATCTGGACTTAAGATTTTAAGATCTTCCTTGCCAATGCCGTCCTCTTTTGAAATGGGGTTGTTTTCAGGATCTTCTATGTGTTTATAGAAGATACCTATAAGGGGGTCTTCTTTTTGACTAGTGATCAGGTCCTCACTAGGAGAATCCTGACTCCATTGTACCACGTTAGGCTCACTTTGTTGTTTAGCCTGGTTTCTGGTAATAGCTTCTACCTGAATTGCACCCATTAAGTGGTCGATATTAAGGAGTTCTCTTGTTATGGCTCCTTGCTTGGCTAATGAATCTGCAAGATCATTGCCTTCCTTGAATTATAGAATTACCCTTGGTCTTTTTACAGTGTATGGTTAAACAGTGTATGGTTAAACCATTGGATACCTCTAATTCATCAATCTCGCAGAACAACTTGCCATGTTTGACTGGTTTGTTGTTAGTTTTCTGCATGCCATTTCTTTTCCAAGTTGGCAGGTATTCAACAAAACTGTCACGCACATAATTTAAGTCAGTAATGATCACAAATTCATGAATACCTTGTTCAATAGCCATCTCAATGGTTTTTAGAACAGCAGTGAGTTCTGCAACTTGACTGGATCTTGGTCCAATATTGAAACCTACAGAAATATTTGGGAATCCATTCACCCAAGTTATACCAATGCCAACGACTAATCTGCGCTCATTATCAATAGTGGCATGGTAAGAACAACCATCAACATATACCCAAGGTAATGTTTGACACTGGTCCTCATATATTTTATATGGGGAAAGCAATTGTTCCTCCAGGAAATAATCATCTAATAATTCTTCCCCATGATCCTTAGCAGTACCGCCGTGGAGATCAGCAAGCCCCTGGATGCTTTTTGTTTTGCTTATAGGGAATTTCTAAAGGCCAGCCTTGTAAGGAAAGAGTCCAAGCTGTTATGCGGCTATTAGACAGGTTCCCACTTTGCAGATATAGCAAAGGCTGGTGGGCCGTTTCCACAATAATTTTCTCACCCTGTATGTAGCTGTGGAAATTTTGTAGAGCTCAAACAGTATATAAGAGGGCATTTTTGCAATCAATAAATTTTATTGCTACTTGGGATAAAGTTTTGCTGGCATAAGCAATGACTTTGCTAAAATTATCATGCTTTTGGTATAAAACAGCACTCATGCTTATATCTGTGTAACCTGTCTCTAAGTAGAAAGGGTATGCTAAGCAAGGTGCTTGAGTGAGTTTTCTCTTCAGCTCTCTGATGGCTGTTTCTTGAGCCTCATTCCAGTGCCATTTCACATCCTTCTTTAGAAGTAGCAGTGGTTTAGCTAATTCTGCATAATTATCGAAATTTGCGAGAATAATTTGTCATACCCAGTTAATTGGGTTCTTAGAATTTATTATAGCTGCCACCTTTTTCTTCTGAGGATTTAACCCTTCAGAAGTAACTTCATGTCCTAAGAAGTTTACATGAGTGCGGCACCATTGAGCTTTTTATAGGGATAATTTGACACCTGCCCTTTTAAGTTAGCTGAGGACGTGTTTAAGTTCTGTGATGTGTTTTTCAAAGTCTGTGCTTTTGATCAAAACATCATCCACATAGGACATCGTCTCCCTTTCCAGTGCATCAGGCATAGCCTTATGCATGAATACAGCAAATTCATGTCCTGAATTTATGTATCCAAATGGAAGTCTTTGGAATGCATACTGGACCTTTTGGAACGAGAATGCAAGCTTTTACTGGTCTTCCTCACGTACCTTTATGGTCCAATATCCCTGTGCACAATCAATGGCAGTGAATATTTTGGATCCCTGCATCTGCGCTAGGCACTGGTCAATATATGGCACAGGCCAGCCAGACATGTACACTTGTTTGTTTCACAGTCTTAAATCAGCACACAAACGCCATTGTCCATATGGCTTAAGAACACCTAGAATAGGATTATTATAAGAGCTATGCACCTGTCGGATAATACCCCTTTCTTCCAAGTTCCTTATGATCTCTGTAAAAGAATCATATGAGGCTAAGGGAAGCTGGTATTGTTTAACAAAGACAGGTGTTGCATTGGGATCTGTTTGGATTCTTGCAATGTGCAGGTCTGTAGTCCCACAGTCATAAGAATCCCTAGCAAAAATATCCTTGTACTCCATCAGGAGTTTTCGCAGCTGTCAGCGTTCATCATCACTGGAACAGCCATTAGCCAAGGAGATTTGCTCTTCGACTATTTGCTGAAATCCTGGAAAGATTTCAGGCTGTCCTATCTCATAGGCTTCTTCCAACCTAGAGGTGAGATCCCCTTGATTATAATTTATATTGCCCCCATGATTCTGGGTATTGGGGTACTCTTGCTCTTTGATCGGCTAATCAAATACTAGGGAGGCTTCTTCAATTTTACGGATGCCTTCCTCTGAGCTGAAGGGATAAATAGACTAAATTGTAAACAATCACCCTGGCATAGATGCAAAAGATTGTTCTATTAACTGTTCTTCAGTTAAGTATCCTCCAAGTATTAGCACAATTATGTTATTCTGTAATCCAAAAGTATAATAACTTGATTCCAGCGCATATCCTATGGTGGTTCCCTTGGACAAGGTGATATCCTGTGGGGTCATGTTATGCACAATAACTTGTATTGGAATAGTTACAATATTTACCATAGGAGTATGGGTCATTGTTTGTCAGGGATTTGGCTTGCTTGCTCTGTACCTTTAATTATCTGCCATGAGTCATCAAGCCCTGCCTACCAAGGTGATAAATCAGCTGTGTGTACAACGATCAGTGCTTAGTATTTTGTTAGCTAAACAGTATAGCAGCAGCACCACTGAGCTTTATTACTAAACCTCTACTTGATTTATTGCCTAAATCTACAACGTGTGAATTTCCTAACTAAGTCTGTTTTTGGAAAACTTTGCAACATTGTTTCCATTGAAAGGATTTAGTTTGTTTCAACCACGCTGAGCTATTTCAGCTACTACCAGGAGACAGCTGATTGAACTGTGACTTTCTAACCTCTTTCTCTGCAATCAACCGTTACCTCCTGCTTCACAATCTCTGTATATATTTGCACCGCAATGTTATTTGTCCTTTGGAAGGTTATCTCAGATCCGTAGAAGCCGATACAGCCATCTGGAGAACTCCTCCCTCAAATTCCTTTCACTCTCAGTAGCCTGTCATTTTTTCTCTGCAGCAGTGAAAAGAGCACAGAAGCATTCAGGGTAAAAGTAACATCACTCGTTCTGTCCTGAATTTCTTAGTTAACATATTTGTGCTCTGACCTCAGTCACCTGAAGCTTGTATAAAACCCTGCTGTGTGTTAATTACTGCTTACAAGGAATTTGAATTAGCTTTACCTCTCAGCTAAACTTTGCAATTACTAATAATATCATACAAGTGAATCTTCTCAGACACTGATACCTTTACAGAGACAATCTCTCAGTAGCATACTGTCTTTTACATAATTGGTTTCTCAGAATAAATTCACTCTCACAATCCTGATTGTACTTCAACATCTCTGTGCAATCACATACTGAAGTGATACAAGTCAAACACTGTGTGTAATATCATTTTCAGTCAATATCTGCAGTTGAGCTTCGAACAGAAATCCTATTCCATTACATAATACTAAGCCTTCAACCATGGAGCCAGCGGATATACCTCAACTTGTCTACAACCTGACACAGAGAGTTGATCAGATTGCTCAGGCAGTGAGAGATCTACAAGTGGAGAACCAATCACTTAGAGAGATTATAAAAGATTCTAACGCCGTAAAGGCTACTCATGAGACACCACCTGAGCCTCTGGTGTCATTACCTGAACCATTTACCAGGAATAGAAAATTGTATAGGCAATTTAAAAACGCTTGCCATCTTCTTTTCAACTTGAAACCCCGCAGTTACCCCACAGATAGAATCAAAGTTCTTACGGTCATCTCTTTCCTTAGAGGAGAACCTAGAGGATGGGCTGATAACCTCTGTGAACATCAGGATCCTATTATATCTTCTTTAGGGATTTTGTTTGATAATATGGATGAGTTATACCTCGATAAGGACATTCAATTATCATCAGAAGCCAAAATGAGAGACCTTAAACAAGGCAAGAGACCGGTAGAGGACTATATTACCGAGTTTAAACTCTATGCAACAGATTCATTATGGAGCCCAATTGCACTCCGAAATCAGTTCCGACTTGGCTTGGCTGAATCGTTGAAGGACGAACTAGCCAGAATCGACCTTCCTCCAACCCTAGAGGCCTTAATGAGAGTTGCCACGCAGATAGATAGAAGACTCAGAGAAAGGAGATCTGAACGTACTCATACTGAATCATTCTCAAGACCTACTACCTATAACCGGAGTCCCTCTACAACTGCTAGTCAACCTACACCTATGGAGATAGGAGTACTTAGAGGTCCCTTAACGGCAGAAGAGTGGTTCAGGAGAAAGGCAAAGAGTTTGTGTATGTACTGCGCAGATCCATTCCATACTGTCTCAGACTGTCCCATCCTCTCAAGGAATAAGAAACGAAAGTGTTCTTTTATTCATTCTACTCATCTATTTCAAGAAACAATAAGTTACTGTAAACTATCTCTCTTATTACAGTGGGATCACAAAAGGATACACACTGAAGCCGTAATTGACTCAGGAGCTTTCGGGAACTTCATTGATTCTGAAATTGTATCCACCAATAAAATTCCACTTGTGTTGAAAACAAAACCCTTGGTCAATAGAGTTATTGATGGGTCTACCATATCTAACGGACCTATCACACATCATACAGTACCACTTATGGTTGTTTCAGAAAAAGGCCATACTGAGTATATATCTTTTGATGTGTTGCCTTCACCACACTTTTCAGTTGTTCTAGGCATTTCCTGGCTTCAGCAACATGAACCTTCTATTAATTGGTCTACCTCACAGGTATGTTTTAATTCAGCATATTGTCATAGCACTTGTTTTCCACAGCAGTTTCTACTTCACTCTCTTACAGATTCATTGCCTATACCAGAAACTTATAAGGATTTCGAAGACGTCTTTAGCAAGACCGAAGCAGACTGTCTACCACCACATCGTCCATACGACTGCCCTATCCAGTTACAACCAGGTGCCACTATTCCCGTTGGACATGTTTACCCTCTCAGCCAACCTGAATTGGAACATCTCAAGACCTACTTGGAGGAGAATTTGAAAAAAGGTTTTATCAGGGTATCCACTTCTCCAGCAGGTGCGGGTATGTTCTTTGTGAAGAACAAAGATGATTCTCTCCGTCCCATAATCGACTATAGGGAGCTCAATAAAAGAACTATAAAGAACCGCTACCCTTTACCATTGATACCAGAGATGATAGAACGACTGTCTGATGCAACCATTTATACCAAACTCGATCTCAGAGGGGCGTACAATCTGGTTCGTATTCGTGAGGGAGACGAATGGCTCACTGCTTTTCGGACGAGATATGGCTTATTTGAATACCTGGTAAGGCCATTTGGGCTATGCAATGCCCCTGCCACCTTCCAACATTTTGTCAATGACATTTTCCGGGACTTGCTTGATATCTGTTTAGTAGTCTATCTTGATGACATCCTTATATACTCCAAAACACTAGAAGAACATGAGAAGCATGTCCGGTGGGTCCTCTCCAGACTACGAGTACATAAACTGTACGCAAAATTGGAAAAATGTCAATTTCATTGTAACCGTATATCCTTTCTGGGATATGAGATCTCTCCAACTGGTATTAGTATGCAACATAAAAAAGTAGAGACCGTTTTGGATTGGCCTGAACCGACTACTAAAAAGGAGCTACAGAGATTCCTTGGTTTCTCGAACTATTACCGGAAGTTTATCAAAGATTTCTCTAAAGTAGCTAAACCCCTCACACAACTCACCAGTGCATCAAAGCCTTTCTCCTGGACCAAGGAAGCTTCTTCAGCTTTTAACTTCCTAAAGTTCAGCTTTTCTACAGCTCCCATTTTACGTTTTCCTAATCCGGATATTCAATTTATACTTGAAGTCGATTCCTCTGATTTCGCCATCGGAGCTGTTCTTTCACAAAGACAATCCCTTACTGAACCCCTCCATCCGGTATCGTTCTATTCAAAGATTATGACTTCAGCTGAAATGAACTACAGTATAGGTGACAAGGAGCTTCTGGCCATCCGAAGAGCACTTGAGAACTGGAGACATCTTTTGGAAGGAGCAAAATACCCCATAACTATATATACGGATCATAAAAATCTCCAATACTTGCAGAACAACAAAACCTTATCAGCAAGACAGGTTCGATGGTGTCTCTTCTTTGCCAGATTCGATTTCCATATAATTTATCGTCCCGCTAGCAAAAATGGGAAGGCTGACGCTTTATCAAGGTTATATACAAAACCTCCACAGATGAACCAGTCAACTTCTATAATACCCTCTGATCGATTCATTGGATTCACCTCTAAACTCCTAACCGATATAAAAAGATCTACACTGGATGACAAAGAGATACCCCAAACCCACTTAACAGAGAAAGATGGTATTTACTACCACAACAATCAGATATATATACCGTACAGCCTAAGATCTTTACTTCTAAAATACCATCATGATTCCCCAATGTCAGGACATCCAGGGGTAAATCGCACGATAGAACTCCTACAAAGGAATTACTGGTGGCCTAAAATGAAACAAACGGTTCAGAGATACATAAAATCCTGCATAGTATGCACCACTGCAAAATCAGAAAGGCACCGACCATACGGCCTCCTCATGCCACTCCCAATAGCAAACAGACCATGGGAACAAGTCTCGATGGATTTTATTGTTGAGTTACCATCATCTCAAAGACATAATACTATTTTGGTTGTAGTTGATACCTTCACCAAAATGGGACATTTCATTCCCTTTCAAAAACTGCCTACTTCCTCAGAAACTGCCAAACTTTTCTTAGACAATGTCGTAAGATTACATGGAACACCAAAACGGATCATCAGTGATAGAGGTACCCAATTTACCTCTCGCTTCTGGACAAAACTTTGCATGCTATTAAAGATTGACCACCGATACAGCACCTCTTTCCACCCTCAGACCAACGGTCAAACCGAGAGGGTAAATCAGTGGTTGGAGGAATATCTAATATCTGTTTGTAGTCAACAGCAGGATCAGTGGTTAGAATTTCTACCCATGGCAGAATATGCCTACAATAGCTTAACAAACTCTTCCATCAAAACTTCACCGTTTTATGCAAACTATGGTTATCATCCATCATTTTTTCTAAACTCAGATCTTGCAAGCGACTCTCCACCTTTGGAAGATTTCAGTAGAAAGTTAACCGACAATTTCTCCAGGATCAAACAAAACATCCAAAAAGCACAAGACAACCATAAACGGTTTTATGATCTAAGGAGAAGAACTCCTCCACTTTATTCTGTGGGCAATAAGGTCTGGCTCTCTACTAAGAATCTACGGCTACAAGTACCTTCTAAAAAATTCACTCATCGATACATTGGACCTTTTCCAATCCTTAAAATGATTAATGATAATGCAATCACTTTGGAACTACCCCCAACCTTACGCGTACATCCAACGTTCCACGTTTCTCTCGTAAAACCTTACCTGTTCACTAGGGTAACTGATCCTGTTCTTCCACCTATCTTATCTAGTGGTGATACTGAAGATTACGAAGTGGAATCAATACTGGATTCACGTTGGCGTGCATCTAATCTGGAATATCTAATCAGATGGAAAAATTACCCCCCTGGAGACGATTCATGGGAACCAGCTTCTAACATCACTGCACCCAGACTCATTTCGATATTTCATCGCCGTAATCCTGAAAGACCTAAGCCTCGAGCTGTGGGACAGCTCGCTTGAGGAGGGGGTAATGTCAGGGATTTGGCTTGCTTGCTCTGTACCTTTAATTATCTGCCATGAGTCATCAGGCCCTGCCTACCAAGGTGATAAATCAGCTGTGTGTACAACGATCAGTGCTTAGTATTTTGTTAGCTAAACAGTATAGCAGCAGCACCACTGAGCTTTATTACTAAACCTCTACTTTATTTATTGCCTAAATCTACAACGTGTGAATTTCCTAACTAAGTCTGTTTTTGGAAAACTTTGCAACATTGTTTCCATTGAAAGGATTCAGTTTGTTTCAACCACGCTGAGCTATTTCAGCTACTACCAGGAGACAGCTGATTGAACTGTGACTTTCTAACCTCTTTCTCTGCAATCAACCGTTACCTCCTGCTTCACAATCTCTGTATATATTTGCACCACAATGTTATTTGACCTTTGGAAGGTTATCTCAGATCCGTAGAAGCCGATACAGCCATCTGGAGAACTCCTCCCTCAAATTCCTTTCACTCTCAGTAGCCTGTCATTTTTTCTCTGCAGCAGTGAAAAGAGCACAGAAGCATTCAGGGTAAAAGTCACATCACTCGTTCTGTCCTGAATTTCTTAGTTAACATATTTGTGCTCTGACCTCAGTCACCTGAAGCTTGTATAAAACCCTGCTGTGTGTTAATTACTGCTTACAAGGAATTTGAATTAGCTTTACCTCTCAGCTAAACTTTGCAATTACTAATAATATCATACAAGTGAATCTTCTCAGACACTGATACCTTTACAGAGACAATCTCTCAGTAGCATACTGTCTTTTACATAATTGGTTTCTCAGAATAAATTCACTCTCACAATCCTGATTGTACTTCAACATCTCTGTGCAATCACATACTGAAGTGATACAAGTCAAACACTGTGTGTAATATCATTTTCAGTCAATATCTGCAGTTGAGCTTCGAACAGAAATCCTATTCCATTACATTGTTATACCCAGATTTTTCATTCTATGGGAGATGCATATTAATATTTCAGAAGTTTTTAGTTTCTGACCTCTTTTTACCTGTAAGGATAAGAGGAATTTATCAGCCCCAGCAGGGATTACAACATCATTAGACATCTGCATATTCACAGCATATGGCATTTGCTGGTTTGATTTCAGGGCTGCATTTTCATCCTGAAATACTTCCGGGTCCCCTTTTAACCTGCTCCAGAGGCAAAGGTTAATCAAATCTATTTCTATGGCATATCTATGTAAGAGATCATTGCCAATGTATATTTGATTATGGGTATTATTTAAAACTAAAAACAGGTGCTTCACTGATGTATTACCTATGGAGATAGATAATAAACATTTAGCTGTGACATTATAGCTTTCAGACTTGTCATCTAGGTCATAGACCCAGTGGTCTTGGGGAGAAAGATATTTAATTACTTTGGGTTCAGCAATCTGCGCTAATAAGCCTTCGCTTATATAGCTAGCTTCCTGTTTTAAGTTCAATTTAGCATAATTGGTTTTTCCAAGGTCATGTATTTGCATAGGGATAAAATAGATCATCTTTAACTTTCTCAATTTGTGCGAGGAATTGAGAGTGATCTCCACCTTTAGGGGACTTTAGGGCACCTTTAGATATGGTTAATACATCGCCGTCTAAGTAAATATTGGCTATCTTTCCAGAACAAATTTTAAAAGTATTACCATCAGAGTCACTTAGGGAAATCTGATTATCTATTTGTAGGATAGTGATTTCAGGTACAGAGTTATTCCTGAAATGAATCTCCACAGCATCTGGCTTCTCTTCCACCACGTGACAGTTATGTCTGGTGTGAGATATGCCGGACCGCTCATAATTAATAGGTATTTTTACTTGTGACCAAATTATTATTATTATTTATTTATAAAGCACCAACAGATTCCGCAGCGCTGCCCATGGGTACAAGGATAACAGTACAATGGAGAAACAATACGATAAAAGACAACATTTTACAGACAAATACATGGGGAATTGAGGGCCCTATTCCTGTGGGAACTTACAATCTAGAGATTACATTATTTATGCAATCAATTATGGTGCTTAAACGCTTCAGGAGATCCCTACCAATTAGTAAACGATCAGTTGGCAGATCCACTATAATGACAGGGTGCCTTATTACCCTGTTCCCCAGCTTTACCCACGCAGCACACTAGATTTTGAGAGAGTCACCCCCAACACCTATCAATGTGCTATCAAATTCCTTTAGTTTAGGTTTGTGGGGTGTTAGCTCAATTAGCTGTGTGTAGTACCTGTGGGATAAAATAGTTGGCTTGGATCCAGTATCAATTAATCCCATGATAGGGTTGGAAACTGAATCCTTGATGCTCATTTAATACATAATATCTCCCTGCAGTTTCTTCCATTTCACACATAAAATTTGCATGATTACACATCTGTGGGCTTCGCCACGAGTTACCTGTGTCAACCACTTTACCTGATACAGGAGAATTTTCACTCTTACCAGTCACTTGCTCTATAATATGCCTGACAGGGTTCCTGTGTACTGCATCTGTGGGAATAAGGTTAGGGGACAACTGCAAAAGAAAAGGTTTGTTAGAGATTCCAGGCTGAGGTTGCTCATCATCACAGCTAACTTGTCCGTTTCTGGGCTGCAAGGAGAGAACATGATTAGTACCATTATTGACATTTATCATTTCATTTGGTACATCTCTCCCCTCTCCCTCAGGTAATACCGGAGTATTTATGACTGTGCCTGTGGTCCATTGCTGGCCACTGGCTGTACCCCTAAAAAAAGGATTATTAGGGTTCTGAGCCGTCAAAACTTGAGTCATATTAGTGAATAGTGTACATAATCGATTTAACTGCATACTAAGTTGGCCCACTTGATTGTACAAGCTCTTTTAACCCATTTACCGATTTTTTTTTTTATATCCCTGGGTATTGAATTCTGGATCCTTGGGATCCCTCAGAATCATAGCTGTTTCTATTCTGATGTGGTTGTCTTTGGGGTTCAGCGTTAATATCTTGGGGAGCACTATTAACTTGGGATGCCTGGTTACCCTGAGAGTATTTTTGCCACTTTTGGTATTTATTTTTACGGGGATAACTATTTGTCTGGGTATGCCCCCCATTTTGAGTATATTCTCTCTGTGCCTCAGACCTTGTTGGGGGAGGGGCAGAGTTAAAACTTTGTGGGGAAAGCCTGTTTTCTCGCGCCACTTCCGCATACGTTTTCTTTTTATACTGTGTACATAATCGATTTAACTGCATACTAAGTTGGCCCACTTGATTGTACAAGCTCTTTTTACCCATGGACCGATTTTTTTATATCCCTGGGTATTGATTCCTGGATCCTTGGGATCCCTCAGAATCATAGCTATTGTTTCTATTCTGACGTGGTTGTCTTTGGGGTTCAGCTTGTTTAGCGTTAATATCTTGGGGAGCACTATTTACTTGGGGTGCCTGGTTACCCTGAGAGTATTTTTGCCACTTTTGGTATTTATTTTTATGGTGATAACTATTTGTCTGGGTATGCCCCCCATTTTGAGTATATTCTCTCTGTGCCTCAGACCTTGTTGGGGAGGGACAGAGTTAAAACTTTGTGGGGAAGGCCTGTTTTCTCGCACCACTTCCACATAAGTTTTCTTTTTATACTCTAAGTTTAGGGGGCTAGGTGAGACCCTAGTTTCTGCCACAATTTTGGGTCTGTGCCTTGGTTCACCTTTTAACCCCCTGTTCACTGAACTGCTGAATAGAGTATAACTTTGTACTCTCTTTGATCAGCCAGTCCAATGAGCAGTTCTCATCAAAATCGCTTTCCAAATTTAGTTTGAAGTGTGAGGATAGTGCTTCATAAATCAGATTCATATCCTTTAGTGAAGCAAAGATCTTGTGATGTTTATCCTCAAATTGTTAGGATATAGACAGGAGTACCCAACTATATTAATGACTGTTCACAACTCCACTCAGTCTCACACCGTATCTTGGGTATTAGAATACAGTTAATACCCTAGTTATGCTCATAGATCTGACGGAGACCACCTGGGGTCTGATGTTGTATAGAACAGTATGGAATTAGAGATATAGAATCAACACTTATAAAACAAGCAGAAAATATATAAGTTCTCAGTAGAAATTACTGCACAGGATGACTGGACAGAGTTATAAGCACAAAGAGTGTGTTCACACTTTTGATAATAATAGATGAAATGAAATATGTCATCGACTGTATGCATACTTAGGACAACATAATATGTAGTTGAAATAAGGGATGCAAGAAGTTTGGGTCAGGCACATATATCAGGCTGCAGGCCTACGAGTAGTAATGAACTCTGAGTTATGAGAGCGTGCAGCAGACACGCAGCTGAGTAGTTTGGAGTGAGGGAGAGACAGGCTGATAGATGAAAAGGGCAACAGTTCAATTCAGAGCAACGTACACAGATTGGTAACAGCAATGAGTAGCAAATGAAGATACTGAGTACCATTCAGCACATGTCCATGGTGTACTGCTGCCTGCTGTCTCTAGGTCCATAGGAGTCGATGTTGCTGCTGCTTGCTGTCACTGGGTCCGTAGAAGTCGATGGTGACGTCACACGCCGTGGCGTGTAGTTGAGAGCGGAGCTCCAGTTTAGAGCTAAGTCTGCGGTCCTGTGAATCCTGCGACTATACAGGGTAGGTTAAGCAGCTTACAACTCAGCAGAGACAAGGCAGTTGGATAACTGTAAGAGAGCAGCTGATTGCTTCTGTAAAGAGCGTAGTTCAATTCAGCTAAGAGGGAATAAGGTGTACACAGCGTGTATCTGTGTTCTGTCCTGTTCCTTTAAGGATTTCCTCCCAGAATCTACTTAAGGCTCCTCCTAATCCTGTTCGGGGCTAAGTATTTTGACTTTTCAGGTTAAACCAGCCGGTAGAGGAAGCGCTCTGCTTAGCCCAAATCAAGGATATCTAAGGAACTTGTTCCAGCTACTTAAGCTATACATCTATTCTACAGATACATCTGCAACTCGGATAGTAACATTGTTGCTGCCCACGTTATAGCACTTGTATCAAGTTACGCAGCTCACGCTGCACACGGAACAATCACAGTCTCTCTCAGCCCAGCTGCATATCCAGCAAGTCACACACAGCTCACGCTGCACACGGAACCGTCGCTGAATCTCTCAGCTGTTCCTCATGTCAATCAAGCCACGAGCAGCTCACGCTGCACTCGGATCACCAGCTACCTCTGTCTACACGCCCGCAGCACAATCCGCCCTCAAGTCTCGGAGTAACTCTAGCATACCGGTAACAGGCAAGTGACTGTGTATAGCCTTTCAGCTCATTCCCCAGTAAACAGCATAGGAAAACAATGTAAGTGGATAAAGTGGTTCTGAGCCACTACCAGGAGGATGATTGCCTGATACCTAGAATCCTACTCAGCTACAGCCTAAACTTGTTAGCTTATTGAAACCAGATAGCTGCAGCACAATTCAGCTGGATTCTATACTTAGGAGGCTGAATATTCATTTCTGTAAACGCTACCCATTATACTGCCACACATATAGCAACACCGGTAACCTTGTTACTTTTTGTAGCACACATTAGCTACATCTTTACTCTCTGACTGTGTTTCGGATTTTATTGCCACACTTTCTGTCCTGTACTATATTACACTATATCATCCTCCATTCAATTTCTGACTGCTCTGAGTCCCCTCACATCTATGAGCAAGAACTTGACTCTATAGTTACCAAGAGTCTCAGGTTTGGTCTGAGACTGAGCGGGTCACATAGGTTGCATGCATTACACACTGTGAAACAAACCTTAACATAATACTTAGCCTTTAAAAAGAATTTGCATACCAGCCTACTTGGAAATTTGAATGGATCTAACTGAGCTGTCATCAAGGGTGGGGGCCCTGTCCCAGAACATGGATCTCATGCTGCAAGGCTTACGTGAAATTAAGTCAGAAAACGAGCAACTCCGCAAGTTCATAAACGAACAAATGTTATCAAAGGCAGCAACAAGTGAACTCCCCGAGCCACAGATTTGTCTCCCTGAAAAATTCTCTGGGGATAGATCACGTTTTAGGGATTTCCAAAATTCCTGTACCCTGTATTTCCAACTCAAACTGAAAATGTTCCCCAATGATCGTCTACGTGTACTGACTGTTATATCTTACCTCTCTGGTGAGGCAAGAACCTCGGCTAACACGTTCTAATGACCCTATCCTCAACTCACTGGATTCCTTCTTCTCTGCGATGTCACTCCTATACCAGGATCATGACAAACAATGCACAGCAGAAACAGCTATATGTGGTCTCAGAAAAGGAAGGCGCCCAGTCCAGGACTACATAGCAGAGTACAAAAGATGGGCTCCTGACACCCTCTGGAATGAGCACGCCCTAAAAAATCAGTTTCGACTGGGTCTCAGTGAGAGTATCAAAGATGAGCTAGCTCGGATATCCATGCCCACAAGCCTTGAGTGTCTGATATCCCTGTGCATCTCGATAGACAGACGCCTTCGGGAAAGGAAGCCCGAAAAAGGCAGCACCGAATACTCTGGGAAAAGGTTCACCACATCAGTCCCACCGTCCCGGGCAACCGAGGAACCCATGCATATTGCCTTTGTGAAGGGTCCACTTAAGCCCGAAAAAAAAGCTTGACGCTAACTGCACAACCTCTGCATGTACTGTGCCAGTACAGACCATGCAGTTAAGGACTGCCCTAATCTCCCAAGACAAAGGAAGGGTAAATCTCATTTTGACTCGGTGTGTCATGCTAATAACTATAAGGCATCATCTCATCTTTGCTTTTCTGTTTCCCTGCAGTGGGAGCAACATCAAGCACTTTCGGAGGCCGTGATTGACTCCGGAGCAACAGGAGATTTCATAGATTATGACTATGTTCGATCACAAAAGATACCACTAATAAAGAAAATTAACTCACTACCTATCAGACTCGTTGATGGTTCTTCCATAAAGTCAGGGCCAATCACACACCAAACAATTCCCATAAAACTTACGTTCACATCAGGGCACACTGAATATAAAGTCTTTGAAGTCATACTCACACCCTTATTCCCTATAATATTAGGATACAACTGGTTGAAACTCCATAACCCCACCATTCACTGGGGTACAGGTGAACTACTTTTCCAATCTGAGTTCTGCAAAATATACTGCAAGGCCAAAGTTCCACACGTGCTCATGCACATTTCTGAATACAATGTACCTGATTGTCATAGAGAATTTGCTGACGTCTTCGACAAAAAGGAGGCTCAGGCCTTGCCACCTAACAGGCCGTATGACTGCCCAATAGAGTTGCTCCCCAACTCCTCTGTTCCATACGGTCGAGTGTTCCCACTATCCGAACCAGAACTAAAACACCTTAAGGACTATCGAAACGAAAACTTACAGAAGGGTTCATTAGACCCTCCACCTCATCAGCAGGTGCAGGTATTTTTTTTCGTAAGGAATAAGGACAAAAGCCTCAGACCAATTATAGATTACAGAGAATTGAATGCACGAACTAAAAAGAACAGGTACCCCCTTCCGCTCATACCCAAATTAATCGAACGGCTACAGGGGGTAAAGGTGTTCACCAAGCTGGATCTGTGGGGCGTCTACAACTTGGTCCGGATCAGGAAGGGTGATGAATGGCTGACCGCATTTCGGACAAAGTATGGCTTGTTCGAGTATACGGTCATGCCATTCGGGCTTTGTAATGCTCCCGCTACGTTCCAACATTTCATGAACAACGTATTCCGTGACTTGTTAGTAATTGTCATCTACCTTGATGATATTCTGATTTACTCCGATACTCTTACGAATAACATAACTCATGTCAAGGCTGTTCTAACACGCCTGAGGGTAAACTCACTCTACGTAAAGGTAGAAAAATGCATCTTTAATTCAACTTCCATATCCTTCCTTGGATATCAAATCTCCCCCTCGGGGATCAAAATGGAAAACAATAAGGTTGAGGCGATCACCAACTGGCCTACTCCCTCTTCCAAGAAGGATATACAGAAATTCCTCGACTTCTCTAATTTTTATAGGAAGTTTATCCAGGGTTTCTCCAGTATAATAAAGCCCATGACCACTCTGACAAAGAAAGACCAGAGATTCAAATGGAACGAACAAGCTGATGCCACTTTCCGACTTCTCAAACAGAAGTTTGTCACAGCACCCATACTGCAATTCCCGACCCATCGCTTCCCTACATCCTAGAAGTCGATGCTTCGGATAATGCAATTGGAGCAGTCCTATCACAGAGAAGTTCTCCTACTCAACCACTGCATCCGGTCTCCTATTACTCTAGGCTTATGAACAATGCAGAACTGAACTACGCTATTGCAGAGAAGGAACTGCTAGCTGTTAAGGCCTCCTTGGAGTTCTGGAGGCATCTCCTAGAAGGCACCTCCACTCCGATTGTCCTGTGAATCCTGCGACTATACAGGGTAGGTTAAGCAGCTTACAACTCAGCAGAGACAAGGCAGTTGGATAACTGTAAGAGAGCAGCTGATTGCTTCTGTAAAGAGCGTAGTTCAATTCGGCTAAGAGGGAATAAGGTGTACACAGCGTGTATCTGTGTTCTGTCCTGTTCCTTTAAGGATTTCCTCCCAGAATCTACTTAAGGCTCCTCCTAATCCTGTTCGGGGCTAAGTATTTTGACTTTTCAGGTTAAACCAGCCGGTAGAGGAAGCGCTCTGCTTAGCC
Source organism: Bombina bombina (assembly GCF_027579735.1). Classification (NCBI taxonomy): domain Eukaryota; kingdom Metazoa; phylum Chordata; class Amphibia; order Anura; family Bombinatoridae; genus Bombina; species Bombina bombina. The sequence continues at coordinate 193,005,064 of NC_069500.1, forward strand.
CAAATCAAGGATATCTAAGGAACTTGTTCCAGCTACTTAAGCTATACATCTATTCTACAGATACATCTGCAACTCGGATAGTAACATTTTTGCTGCTCACGTTATAGCACTTGTATCAAGTTACGCAGCTCACGCTGCACACGGAACAATCACAGTCTCTCTCAGCCCAGCCGCATATCCAGCAAGTCACACACAGCTCACGCTGCACACGGAACCGTCGCTGAATCTCTCAGCTGTTCCTCATGTCAATCAAGCCACAAACAGCTCACGCTGCACTCGGATCACCAGCTACCTCTGTCTACACGCCCGCAGCACAATCCGCCCTCAAGTCTCGGAGTAACTCCAGCATACCGGTAACAGGCAAGTGACTGTGTATAGCCTTTCAGCTCATTCCCCAGTAAACAGCATAGGAAAACAATGTAAGTGGATAAAGTGGTTCTGAGCCACTACCAGGAGGATGATTGCCTGATACCTAGAATCATACTCAGCTACAGCCTAAACTTGTTAGCTTATTGAAACCAGATAGTTGCAGCACAATTCAGCTGGATTCTATACTTAGGAGGCTGAATATTCATTTCTGTAAACGCTACCCATTATACTGCCACACATATAGCAACACCGGTAACCTTGTTACTTTTTGTAGCACACATTAGCTACATCTTTACTCTCTGACTGTGTTTCAGATTTTATTGCCACACTTTCTGTCCTGTACTATATTACACTATATCATCCTCCATTCAATTTCTGACTGCTCTGAGTCCCCTCACATCTATGAGCAAGAACTTGACTCTATAGTTACCTAGAGTCTCAGGTTTGGTCTGAGACTGAGCGGGTCACATAGGTTGCATGCATTACACACTGTGAAACAAACCTTAACATAATACTTAGCCTTTAAAAAGAATTTGCATACCAGCCTACTTGGAAATTTGAATGGATCTAACTGAGCTGTCATCAAGGGTGGGGGCCCTGTCCCAGAACATGGATCTCATGCTGCAAGGCTTACGTGAAATTAAGTCAGAAAACGAGCAACTCCGCAAGTTCATAAACGAACAAATGTTATCAAAGGCAGCAACAAGTGAACTCCCCGAGCCACAGATTTGTCCCCCTGAAAAATTCTCTGGGGATAGATCACGTTTTAGGGATTTCCAAAATTCCTGTACCCTGTATTTCCAACTCAAACCGAAAATGTTCCCCAATGATCGTCTACGTGTACTGACTGTTATATCTTACCTCTCTGGTGAGGCAAGAACCTCGGCTAACACGTTCTAATGACCCTATCCTCAACTCACTGGATTCCTTCTTCTCTGCGATGTCACTCCTATACCAGGATCATGACAAACAATGCACAGCAGAAACAGCTATATGTGGTCTCAGAAAAGGAAGGCACCCAGTCGAGGACTACATAGCAGAGTACAAAAGATGGGCTCCTGACACCCTCTGGAACGAGCACGCCCTAAAAAATCAGTTTCGACTGGGTCTCAGTGAGAGTATCAAAGATGAGCTAGCTCGGATATCCATGCCCACAAGCTTTGAGTGTCTGATATCCCTGTGCATCTCGATAGACAGACGCCTTCGGGAAAGGAAGTCCGAAAAAGGCAGCACCGAATACTCTGGGAAAAGGTTCACCACATCAGTCCCACGGTCCCGGGCAACCGAGGAACCCATGGATATTGCCTTTGTGAAGGGCCCACTTAAGCCCGAAAAAAAAGCTTGACGCAAACTGCACAACCTCTGCATGTACTGTGCCAGTACAGACCATGCAGTTAAGGACTGCCCTAATCTCCCAAGACAAAGGAAGGGTAAATCTCATTTTGACTCGGTGTGTCATGCTAATAACTATAAGGCATCATCTCATCTTTGCTTTTCTGTTTCCCTGCAGTGGGAGCAACATCAAGCACTTTCGGAGGCCGTGATTGACTCCGGAGCAACAGGAGATTTCATAGATTATGACTATGTTCGATCACAAAAGATACCACTAATAAAGAAAATTAACTCACTACCTATCAGACTCGTTGATGGTTCTTCCATAAAGTCAGGGCCAATCACACACCAAACAATTCCCATAAAACTTACGTTCACATCAGGGCACACTGAATATAAAGTCTTTGAAGTCATACTCACACCCTTATTCCCTATAATATTAGGATACAACTGGTTGAAACTCCATAACCCCACCATTCACTGGGGTACAGGTGAACTACTTTTCCAATCTGAGTTCTGCAAAAGATACTGCAAGGCCAAAGTTCCACACATGCTCATGCACATTTCTGAATACAATGTACCTGATTGTCATAGAGAATTTGCTGACGTCTTCGACAAAAAGGAGGCTCAGGCCTTGCCACCTAACAGGCCGTATGACCCAATAGAGTTGCTCCCCAACTCCTCTGTTCCATACGGTCGAGTGTTCCCACTATCCGAACCAGAACTCAAACACCTTAAGGACTATCGAAACGAAAACTTACAGAAGGGGTTCATTAGACCCTCCACCTCATCAGCAGGTGCAGGTATTTTTTTTCGTAAGGAATAAGGACAAAAGCCTCAGACCAATTATAGATTACAGAGAATTGAATGCACGAACTAAAAAGAACAGGTACCCCCTTCCGCTCATACCCAAATTAATCGAACGGCTACAGGGGGTAAAGGTGTTCACCAAGCTGGATCTGTGGGGCGTCTACAACTTGGTCCGGATCAGGAAGGGTGATGAATGGCTGACCGCATTTCGGACAAAGTATGGCTTGTTCGAGTATACGGTCATGCCATTCGGGCTTTGTAATGCTCCCGCTACGTTCCAACATTTCATGAACAACCTATTCCGTGACTTGTTAGTAATGGTCATCTACCTTGATGATATTCTGATTTACTCCGATACTCTTACGAATAACATAACTCATGTCAAGGCTGTTCTAACACGCCTGAGGGTAAACTCACTCTACGTAAAGGTAGAAAAATGCATCTTTAATTCAACTTCCATATCCTTCCTTGGATATCAAATCTCCCCCTCGGGGATCAAAATGGAAAACAATAAGGTTGAGGCGATCACCAACTGGCCTACTCCCTCTTCCAAGAAGGATATACAGAAATTCCTCGGCTTCTCTAATTTTTATAGGAAGTTTATCCAGGGTTTCTTCAGTATAATAAAGCCCATGACCAGTCTGACAAAGAAAGACCAGAGATTCAAATGGAACGAACAAGCTGATGCCACTTTCCGACTTCTCAAACAGAAGTTTGTCACAGCACCCATACTGCAATTCCCGACCCATCGCTTCCCTACATCCTAGAAGTCGATGCTTCGGATAATGCAATTGGAGCAGTCCTATCACAGAGAAGTTCTCCTACTCAACCACTGCATCCGGTCTCCTATTACTCTAGGCTTATGAACAATGCAGAACTGAACTACGCTATTGCAGAGAAGGAACTGCTAGCTGTTAAGGCCTCCTTGGAGTTCTGGAGGCATCTCCTAGAAGGCACCTCCACTCCGATTGTTATCTATACGGATCACAGGAATCTGCAGTTCCTCAAGACCAATAAAACCCTCAGCTCTTGCCAGGTACGGTGGAGTCTCTTCTTCAGTTGATTCAATTTCGTAATAACCTATAGACCCGGGAACAAGAATGGTAAGGCCGATGCACTATCCAGAAGAGACCCAAGACCTGATTGCTATATCGGGTCAGACGCCATCATACCCCACGACAGACTCATAGGTCTCACCACCACCGACTACACACATCTCATCGGACAACAGTCCGAGGATTCCTCCACAGGCACTCTCCATCTCCAGAAAGCTGCCAGTGGTCTCTTGTATCATGTTAAACAGTTGTACGTCCCTGCCTCCATGAGACAAACGATTTTACAATCCGCCCACGATTCCAAACTAGCGGGTCATCCGGGTATACACAAGATGCTACACCTGATCCGTAGAGAATATTGGTGGCCACAGATGGAACACGATGTTATGGACTATATTAAAACCTGTGGTATCTGCTCACAGAATAAACACCTGATACAACATCCCTATGGCTGTCTCCTCTCCTTGCCAGTACCAGAAAGACCTTGGAAGTCAATCGCTTTGGACTTCATAGTGGACCTTCCCCCTTCTGGTAACCACAACACTATACTGGTGGTCGTTGACCACTTCTCGAAGATGGCTCATTTCCTACCAGCTATTGGCTTACCTACTGCCAAAGAAACTGCACAACTCTTCCTCAACCATGTTGTCCGCTTACATGGACTCCCTGACACCATAACAACGGATAGGGGGACCCAGTTCACCTCCCAGTTCTGGACACATCTTTGCAATACGCTGAAGATAGAGAGATGAATGTCTACTGCCTTCCATCCACAGACCAACGATCTCTGTGAAAGAACGAATCAAACACTGGAGCAGTTTCTACGGTGTTACTTTTCCTCTCAACAGGATGATTGGCTGAGCCTTTTACCGTCTGCCGAATTTTCTTTCAACAATACCATCAACAGCTCCACAAAAAAGACTCCGTTCTTTGTCAACTACGGATTACATCCCACCTACCACCTAAACAACCGATCAGAAACCGAATCCCCTGTAGTCAATGACCTGTTCAACTCTATAGCTCAGGGTTTCACTTCCTTAAAACTTATCATGCAGGAAGCACAAAAACGCTATTACGACTCAAGAAGATCAACCGCACCTCTTTACAAACCCGGTGACAAAGTCTGGCTTTCCACCAAACATCTGAGGTTTGGCCGTCCCTTCCAAAAAATTGGCCTCTCTCTTCATAGGTCCTTTTCCTATAGAGAGGGTGTTGAACCGAAATGCTGTCAGGCTAACTCTGCCTTCCTCATACAGAATCTACCCAACCTTCCATGTCACTCTGATCAAGCCCTACAACCCGGTCAGATTCGATTCCAGTCCTTCATCTTCCCCTTCCCCGATAGCTACGGGTGACGAGTACGAGGTCCAGGCCATCCTGGATTCACGATACTGCTGTAGGGTTCTACAATATCTGGTCAGATGGAAAGGTTTTGGTGCCGAAGAGGATTCCTGGGAGCCCTTGTCTAATCTTTCTGCTCCTCGTCTCGTCTCAGATTATCACCGCAGCCGCCCGGTCCGACCCGGCCCTTGATCCGCGGAGCGGCTCCTTGGAGGGCGTGTTCTGTTAGGTTCTGTCCTGTTCCTTTAAGGATTTCCTCCCAGAATCTACTTAAGGCTCCTCCTAATCCTATTTGAGGCTAAGTATTTTTTTTTTTTTTTATTTTTTTTTTAAATGCTTTATTGAAGAATAATTATACAAGTAAGAAAATACCACACAACACATAAAAAATTATACATGGTAGAATCTCAACACAATAGTGGTAAAGTAAGTCATGCACTTCATATTGATATATACTCTCGTCCCCAGGCCCAAGCTGAGAACGGGAGTTTACAAGCTTACACTTTTAACGAGTTTTGAGATATTTTAAAGACAATATAATATTCATACTAGATGAGGGAAAGGGTAAATCGGGAGATAGAGAATTGGGAGAAGAAGAAAAGGAAGGGGAGAAGAAGTAAGAGAGAAAGAGGAGGGAGAAAAAAAAAAAATGTGGGAGGAGGGGGGGAGGCAATGTGAACACAGAGTGGGTCGCTCGTCCCTTAAGGGATTTGAGGCTAAGTATTTTGACTTTTCAGGTTAAACCAGCCGGTAGAGGAAGCGCTCTGCTTAGCCCAAATCAAGGATATCCAAGGAACTTGTTCCAGCTACTTAAGCTATACAGCTATTCTACAGATACATCTGCAACTCGGATAGTAACATTGTTGCTGCTCACGTTATAGTACTTGTATCAAATTACGACGCTAACGCTGCACACGGAACAATCACAGACTCTCTCAGCCCAACCGCATATCCAGCAAGTCACACACAGCTCACGCTGCACACGGAACCGTCGATGAATCTCACAGCTGTTTCTCACGTCAATCAAGCCACGAGCAGCTCACGCTGTACTCGGATCACCAGCTACCTCTGTCAACACGCCCGCAGCACAATCCGGTCTCCTCCTGAACCACCTAAATGCCCTCAGGTCTCGGAGTAACTCCAGCATACCGGTAACAGGCAAGTGACTGTGTATAGCCTTTCAGCTCATTCCCCAGTAAACAGCATAGGAAAACAACGTAAGTGGATAACGTGGTTCTGAGCCACTACCAGGAGGATGATTGCCTGATACCTAGAATCATACTCAGCTACAGCCTAAACTTGTTAGCTTATTGAAACCAGATAGCTGCAGCACAATTCAGCTGGACTCTATACTTAGGAGGCTGAATATTCATTTCTGTTAACGCTACCCATTATACTGCCACACATATAGCAACACCGGTAACCTTGTTACTTTTTGTAGCACACATTAGCTACATCTTTACTCTCTGACTGTGTTTCGGATTTTATTGCCACACTTTCTGTCCTGTACTATATTACACTATATCATCCTCCATTCAATTTCTGACTGCTCTGAGTCCCCTCACGTCTATGAGCAAGAACTTGACTCTATAGTTACCTAGAGTCTCAGGTTTGGTCTGAGACTGAGTGGGTCACATAGGTTGCATGCATTACACACTCTGAAACAAACCTTAACAGTATCCCAATAACATCAAATTACCTAGAAAAGGTAAAGGGGATGTTCTAAGCTAAATAGGGATGGAAGATCATGTGACACAAGGATTTAAAGGGAAAGTATGTGATAACCAACAGATGTACATATGTGCTCCTGACAGTATACTCCCTCCAAGGAGCTGCTCCCAGGTTTTAAGGCTTCGGCCGATCGGAATGTCGGCGATGGAACAGAGAGACAAGTCTAGGGGCAGACAAGTTAGAGGAGCGTTCCCAGGAATCTTCTTCTGGTCCATAGCCCCTCCAGCCAACCAGATATTGTAAAACATGATTACGGTACCTTGAATCCAGGACTTTGGTGACTTCATAACTGGTGTCAGCCTGTAAAGGAATTGGGACTGGATGATTATGAAGGGTTGGTCTGACAGGCCGATAGGGTTTGAGTAAAGACACATGGAAGGTTGGGTGAATCCGATATGGGGATGGTAGCTCCAGAGTGACGGCATTGGAATTGATAACTTTGATTATACGAAAAGGACCTATAAATAAACTGCCAAGTTTTAATACTCGGAATCTGTAACTTCAAATGTTTGGAAGATAGCCACACCTTATCACCGGTTTTGTAATCAGGTGGTTTGGACCTTTTTAAATCATAATAATGTTTTTGTTTGGCTTGAGCTTCTTTCATCGTATCCTGAAGGAATGCAAAAGCTTGGGCCAGGGTATTTACAGTGTCATTTACCATGGGTGAGATGGTATTGTCTCTTTGGAAAAGGTGGTAGGATGGATGATAACCATAATTGATATAGAAGGGTGATGGCTTAGTAGAGGTGTTTATGGTGTTGTTATAAGAAAATTCTGCGGTAGGTAAAAGAGAGGTCCAGTTGTTTTATGTTGGTTGCAATAGCAACGTAAGTATTGCTCTAGGGTTTGATTTGTCCTTTCCGTTTGTCCATTGGTCTCTGGATGATATGCTGAACTTAAGCGTCTCTGTATTTGCAGGCTTTTACAGAGTTGGGTCCAAAATCTAGAAGTGAACTATGTACCCCTATCAGTTGTGATGAAATCCGGGAGTCCGTGCAAGCGCACAATATGTTTCAGGAATAGATCTGCGGTTTCAGAAGCAGTTGGGAGACCATGGAATGGTACAAAATGGGCCATCTTTGAAAACTGGTCTACGACGACAAGTATAGTGTTATTATTAGAAGAGGGAGGTAGCTCTACGATAAAATCCATTGCAATGTGTTGCCATGGTCTATCAGCAACAGGGAGAGATAGAAGAAACCCATATGGATGTCTATGTGAAGGTTTCTTTTGTGAACATATGGTACAAGTTTGTATGTAGTTTTTAATGGTATGCACTAAGCCAGGCCATGAAAAATGATACCTGCACCGGCTGGTGAAGTGGATGGGCGAATTAAACCTTTTTCAAGGTTTTCATCTAGGTATTCTTTGAGATGAGTAATTTCAAGTTCAGATAACAGGTATCTTTGAACCAGGTATTAAATCAATATGACAATCAAAGAGTCTATGAGGTGGTAATGTTTGCGCCTGTTTTTTATCAAACACGTCCATGAAGTCAGAATAAACATGTGGTAGATGTTGTAAGTCAATTTGGAGGATGGACTGGACAGGTAACCAATTGGTGGTGTAGAAAAGGGAGTCAAAAGAGATGGTACCCTTATGCCAGAGTATAGTGGGCTGATGCTTTTTTAACCATGTCAAACCCAATATAACCGGAAATAAGGGTGAATGAATAACCTCAAAGATGCATGTTTCAGAGTGACCTGTAGGAAAAGTTACTTCTATTGGTGCAGTGTGGTGTGTTATAGGACCTGAGTTAATGAAAGAACCATCGACTACACGTATTGTAAGTGATCTGTGTTTTTTTTATTAATGGTATACCATTAGTGCGAACAAAAGTGTAATCAATAAAATTACTGGTGGCTCCTGAGTCAATCACGACCTGGGTGGCAATACGTTGGTGATCCCACTGTAGGGAAACAGAGAGAAATGAGAAGAAGTCTGTGTGGGAGTAATTCTGTTATGCAAGAAATTAGTTCTCTTACCCTTTTTAGATTTGAGTAAACTGGGGCATTCTTTCACATTATGAGCGCAATAAGGACAAAGTTTATTCACCCTACGCAGCAACTTTTCCTCCGGTTTGAGGGGGCCTCTGACAAACGCTATATCCATAGGCTCATCCTGTGTTTTTGATGGGGGTTGAGAGAAGGATGTGTAAGACTTCTTGTAACTGTGGTCAGTTACACCTTTCTCTGACTTTCTCTCCCTAAGGCGGCGATCTATGGAAATGGTTAAGGTCATTAGGGTCTCTAGATTTTCTGGAATCTGAGAACGAGCTAGCTCATCCTTTAAAGAGTTGGAAAGTCCAATCCGGAATTGGTTTCTGAGAGCCGGGTTATTCCAAAGTGTGTCTGGGGCCCATCTTTTAAACTCAGTAATGTACTCCTCGACAGGGCGCCTACCCTGTTTCAGACCTCTAATGGCTGTCTCAGCAGTACTTTGTCATGGTCTTCGTACAATAAGGACATGACATTGAAAAAGGAATCGAGGGAGTTAAGTATAGGGTCGTTGTTCTCGTAAAAGGTGTTTGCCCAGCTTTTGGCCTAACCTCTTAGATATGATATTACAGTAATCACTTTTATTTTTTTGGTGGGATAGCTACGGGGTTTCAGTGAGAAGTAGAGATTACAAGAATTCATAAATTCTCGGAATAGGGTTCTGTCTCCAGAGAACTTTTCAGGTGGACAGATTTGGGGTTCGGGAGGGAGTACTTCCAGAGTAGGAGGTTTCATAGCGCTTTGTTCTCGGATATACTTCCGTAACTCTTGATTCTCTGTTTGCATGTCCCTAAGCCCCTGTATCATTAAGTCCATGTTTTGGGCTAATGCTCCCACTCGATTCGTGAGTTCGGCGATATCCATCTTAATATAGATGTGGGTATTTTGTTATGGGCTAGGTAATATGTTAGGATATGGACAGGAGTACCCAACTAAATTAATGACTGTTCACAACTCCACTCAGTCTCACACCGTACCTTGGGTATTAGAATACAGTTAATACCCTAGTTATGCTCATAGATCTGAGGGAGACCACCTGGGGTCTGATGTTGTATAGAACAGTATGGAAATAGAGATATAGAATTAACACTTAGTTAAAACAAGCAGAAAATATATAAGTTCTCTGTAGAAATTAATGCACAGGATGACTGGACAGAGTTATAAGCACAAAGAGTGTGTTCACACTTTTGATAACAATAGATGAAATGAAATATGTCATCGACTGTATGCATACTTAGGATCACATAATATGTAGTTGAAATAAGGGATGCAAGAAGTTTGGGTCAGGCACATATTTCAGGCTGCAGGCCTACGAGTAGTAATGAACTCTGAGTTATGAGAGCGTGCAGCAGACACGCAGCTGAGTAGTTTGGAGTGAGTGAGAGACAGGCTGATAGATGAAAAGGGCAACAGTTCAATTCAGAGCAACGTACACAGATTGGTAACAGCAATGAGTAGCAAAGGAAGATACTGAGTACTGTTCAGCACATGTCCGTGGTGTACTGCTGCCTGCTGTCTCTAGGTCCATAGGAGTCGATGTTGATGCTGCTTGCTGTCACTGGGTCCATAGAAGTCGATGGTGACATCACACGCCATGGCGTGTAGTTGAGAGTGGAGCTCCAGTTCAGAACTAAGTCTGCGGTCCTGGGAATCCTGCGACTATACAGGGTAGGTTAAGCAGCTTACAACTCAGCAGAGACAAGGCAGTTGGATAACTGTAAGAGAGCAGCTGATTGCTTCTGTAAACAGGGTAATTCAATTGGGCTAAGAGGGAATAAGGTGTACACAGCGTGTATCCCAATAACATCAAATTACCTAGCAAAAGGTAAAGGGGATGCTCTAAGCTAAATAGGGATGGAAGATCATGGGACTCGAGGATTTAAAGGGAAAGTATGTGATAACCAACAGATGTACATATGTGCTCCTGACACAAATACCCATGGCAAAAATGTAATTTTTGACTGCTCACTACTAACATTCATTATGAACAAAGCATTTTCATAGGCCAATTATAGACTTGGTTCCCTTGTTGGAAAATTTAGGTACTGCACCATTTAAGAAAGTAATTATTTTAGGGTTGTCATATACCTTATTAGACATATCTTGGGCCTTCCAAGGGATCTTATTTTTTGGGCAGAAGTGCCCCCTATCTTCACTATATTTACTATGGGGAGACTCCTTACGTACATTAGTATTACATGGGCTATCTGGATAGCTGGCTCTGCCCCCTGACTCACTATTATCACTCCCCTCCCCCTCTGAAGTGTAGCAGTCCCCTGAATTTAAAACATGAGGTGACTGTCTATGAGGGAAGTTTACCTCTGACCCAATAGGGGTCCTTTGTATATATTCTTCCCTAATGTTCTGCAGTTAATTTCTCATAAATTCTTTAAGGATTTTTAAAATACCTGCATTATCCTCATTGCTAATAGAGGGGTTTTCATTATGGCGAGACAGGCGAGTTGTTTTTTCCAGGCTTGTATTTGGGCTACTAAATTTTGGTTATACTTTTGTAAGGTGGCCATGTTCTGGGCAAGCGCATTAATTTTATCCTTGACTTGCTCCACCTCCTCTTCACCTAGTCTTAAGGAATAATTTTCATCCCTCAGTTGCTCCAATTGTAAGTTCTGTACTTCAATTTTATTGTACATTTCATCGTTCACATAGAGGAGCAGACCTCAAGTTTTGAAAATAGTTTTGTCGCGTTTTCTCGGTTTCTGAGGTTGGTCAAATTTTAACAGCCCTTGAAATATTTTACTTTTGCCACACCATATATTATTTGCAATATTTTTGGCCTTAGTCTTAAGCATCTTAAGGAAAGCGTCTAATTCTCCCTTAATACTTAATCTATTTTTAAGGTGAGTAATGGCTTCTGTTTTAAGCGTTTCTGCTTGACTAATGGGCAATTTTTGGGAACATATTTCAATACTATGTATAGATTCAATTGATTCACTTCTAGTAAAAGACATTTATTATTTTGGCTTAGTATTTGATTAAATTAAAACGCTAATACAATTTTGACCAACGGGGAAAAAAAAATATTGAAATATTTTAAAAAAATGTATTTTTTTTCTAGATAATAATTCTTTTAATTTACTACAAAATATGTTATATCAACGTGATAAAAATAATAATCTTACAGCCGTGCCTCCAGATTATATGTTAGTATATACTAGATTTACAATATCATTTACTATTATATCAGCAGTAATCTCCAGTAAAAATGTTGGAGTACTTATTTTAGCAGTTGCCAACCAATAAAATGTATATACGTAACAATATATTTATTAAAATATTTATTATTTAATTCTAGATTAGTTATCCTTATATACACTTTGAATTATATTTATGTAGAAACTAGATTATGAATCAATTATGCACGCTTATTCCGTTACAATATTCTATACAACAGATCACAAAATGCACCTCCAAAAATTAACATTACTCACAATGAATATCATTAAAATACCACAATAAAAATACCAGAATATGGAACGCTAACTTAAAAGTGTTTAGTTAAATAATATAACAAGATCCTTCACACAATTTTACTAAGTCTCAATAAATCTGAGATAACTTTCAGGGAAATATAATTAAGCTCCCAAATGGTTTTATATAACTATAAACACCAGGAATTGTATATATTATTAATGCAACAGCCAATTTAAAACCAATATGTATAGCATGGGATAACCACTTATTCAGTCACAATAAGACAAATTCTAACATATATATATATATATATATATATATATATATATATAGCAATAACTGTAATTAACTTATGATATTAAAATACAAAAATTCTTCCTAAACATTAATATTTAATACCAATATACTTACTACCCTTGGTCTAATTAATATTAAATATAAGAATAAATCTCCTTTTAAATCACACTACGATATAACTATAGTTTTAAAATACCTTTATTTAAAACATTAAAAATATAGAGCAACTGTATAAATCACCAAATAAACCAATTTGAAAGTTTCAGCTTTTTCAGATTAATCCAGTTCACCATCATAAATAAGAGGTTTATGCAATTCAGAGAATAAAAGGTTTAAGCCCAATGTTGCTTTCTGTAGAGACTGTGTTTCAAAGGCAGCAGTTTTTTCTCCTATGCATCAGGCTTTTATCAAGTGATAAGCCCGCCTCTATTTTGTAAACATTAGTGAACCTTTTGGATACTCTCCAAACGGATGCTTCTCCCTTCATTGGCCATTGGCTCTTGGAAATGCATGCATTTTAATAACAGCCAACCCCTTTTGGCTGCAATACCATTTCTGAATTATTGGTGGCAGCAGACGACCACAAATGCATTCTCACCATCAATACGGTTAACAGTTAATACAGATTCTTATATATATTTTTTTATCAAATGCCTATTTTTATGCTCTTATAATCTCCTAGTTTTAATAACTAGATATTCCATACATGGCCCATTTAATACGATTTAGTCTGAATATTTTCATACTAAACATGATATACTACTTATAATATTTTAGAAGATGCATATTGTCATCTTTCCTAGTTTTATGTCCTAGTGTATGGACATATGTTTATCACCAATATTCATAAGACATCTTGTTGGTTTATTACATGTCTGAAAAATAAAGAAACAGATGTTGTTATTTTGAAATAAAGTCAAACATTTATAAATATCAATGCAGTTATTGATTTTTAACTAATTATTTCCAACACAGTATGTAACATGTGATGTATCTCTTAGATCATTATATATATTATTCAGGCAGTCTGCGGTACACATTAAATATTTGAAAACTATATAGATAATTTGTTTAAATTTTAAATCCTCCAGATTCTTATGCTTTCAAAAAGACACAGGTTTCTGCTAAGATCTAACTGCCACTAAATCTGGGGTTCTGTGTATTCAACTCAGCATAGGGTAATTAACTCTTGCATGCAAAGTGGCTACCTCTCCTGAAAACCTGTTTTTTGTGCATACACTTGGGCTTCAAAAGAGTTGAATATTGTAGACTGACTACCTCATTGCAGGGGTTTGTCAACTTCACTAATTGAAACAAATGTTTCCCTTTTGCTCTCTCTTATTTGTCTTGAGCAGCGAGAGGGGTCAGTGGCTATAACAAAGGTCCTTTGAAATAAGGTTACTGTGTCTGTGAAGTGTAATTTTGCATAGCCAGTAGTCTGAAATTAATTTCTGATTTCAGAATTTAATGTAACTTACCGTATAGAAATTACACATACATAAATGAATTAATCTATGCACATAGCTTCCAATAATATCTTACCTTTTAAATGACATTATTTCATTTCAATTGTATTCTTTCTAACTTTGTCAATGACTATATTGCCTATTTAAACTAATTTCATATGTTTTCATGGTAAATAAGGAAATTTTTAAGTGACTCCAAACTTTTGAACACCAGTGCATGTCGATCCTTCTCCATCATCACTGTAAATGGTCATTCACTAAATGTAAAATGGTTCTTGTTTAGTATAATTTCAAGTAATAGATATGTAAACTAATTTACCTAGTATATTCAGTAGATTTCTTACTACTGCTAATCTTGTCACTGACAGAAGGGGGCCAAACAGTATCATGGCCCTTTGTTATAGTGCACATCGGCTTAGAGCGCATCTGGCTTCCTTCTTAGCTTGACTGGGCGTCCCTAGCAACCTGGGTTGCTATTTACATTGCTGGTCGCGTTATTATTATGTGACACATCGGATTAGCGCATCTCCTGCTCCTTCCCACGCTACAGGCTATAAATAGTGCATCTCAGACTTTACGCTTTGCCTGTGTATGGTTCTTTATATTTTGGATGCACTGTCTCTTGTGTACTGCCATTTTGCTGAAAAACTGCTTGTTTCCTTGGACCATCCTAACTATTCTCTTGCCCTATGATTTGGTACCTTTGCTATCTGCCGGTATTTTGAACTCTGGCCTGTTTCTGACTCTCCCTCTGCCAGAACATTCTGCTTAATGTGTGCCTGCCTGTTGCAGACCTGGGGGGTTTACCACTCTTCTGTATTCTGTGTCCCTTTCTGCACACTTGGTCCAAGTGTTCCCATTAACCTCCTTGCATCTGGGTTCCTATCTCTCATCTTTGGCTGCTGGATTTTCACTTCACCTGGAGCAGGGATAAAATGACTACTGACCCGGCAATTGGAGTGGTGGGTTAATTTCCATGCAGACCTGATAGACAGGTATATGTGAAAAGGTGCACCTAAGCTGGGGGATATTGTTTACTCTCAAGGAATGCATATGGAGCAACTATATTTGCTATGCATGCAATCACCATTGCTAATAAAGAACAAAAAAGAACCTTAATAAAGAACCAATAGAAGCTGTGTCGGGAATTGCTATTTGTATTTGTTTATGTACATGTGTATGTAGTGTGTTATAGGTATGTATTTTTTTCTTTTTAGGAAATAGATTTCTTGTGTAATTTTTTTTAATTTTTTTAGGAATTGACTGCTTTTTTAATATTATATTTGTACTGTATGTATTTAGCTTTTATATTGCAACTGCACTGTACCAAATGTGTTCTATATTAAAGCCATGATTACAAGTAAATTCGTTCAGTACTGTGTAAACTTATATAAATATAACATTTGTTATAGTGCCATTGAAATAAAAAAATCTATTTACTGGATACAAATTAAATATATCAAATGTTTTATCCTATGTAAGGAATTATTGCTTAAATTAAAAAAAAGATTAAATACATTTCCAGTGAAAATTAAAGGCTATATATTTTAAAGCTAGTATATCTTATTTTGCAAAGTCTATGGGGAATACAATTAATATTACTTCCTTTCAGCTTTGTATTACAGCCTTGACATTCAAAGTCTGGCAACCAGCACAGCTTGGGCACATATAACATTGCGAGGCATATTTTTTGCACGTTGAAAATTTAAGATATGTATTTGCAGTGAAAGGGACAGTGGACTGTAAAATGTTCCCAGTGATCCATTCTACTTGCTGTAGTGTATTAAATTGTTAGCAAATAGCTCCTTTACTTTTATGTTGTTATTTAAAAAAGCTGAGTTCACCAGTTGTATCCCAACCTACTAACAATTCCAGTACTCTTTCAGGGTTGCTGTATTGATTCTCTGTAAAAGTAAGATTGTCTTTTTAAGTATAATAGCTAACCAAGTTAATTTATAAATATTTTGCTTTAAGGAAAATAACAATCTACCTATAGCCATATAGGTTTGTTAGTGTCAATATCTGAGGAAAGATCTTCTGAATCAGATAGATCCTCATCAGAAAAGGATAATTCATTACATTGTCGGTCATTTGAAATTTCATCAACCTTATGAAAAGTTTTAAAAGACCTTTATAATAATTAGAAGGCAGAATAGCAGACAAAAGCCTTCTGAATAGAATCAGAAACACATTCTTAAAATTTCATAGGTATAACATGTACATTAAAAGTTGAAGGAACAACAACAGTAAATGTACTATAAACTGATGGATACAATATCTGCATGTAAAAAGTTTATCATACAATGACAATGGGAAATATAATGCACTTAGCTTTAGTAGTACCGACATCAGGCAGCAAAGTTCCAACAGATACTTCTGAGGCAGGATCAGATTGAGGCATCTTGCAAAATGTAAAATAAAAAACAACATATAAAGCAAAATTTGTCAATTTCCTTATATGACAGTTTCAGGAATGGGAAAAAAATGCAAATAGCATAGCCCTCTGACATAAAAAAAGGCAAGAGGCAAAAGCAATGGGGCAAATAAATATTGAAAATTTTTTAGCGCCAAGTATGACGCACAACGTAAGTGAAAAAAAATTTTGGGCGCCAACCATGTCCGGAAAGGACACACTTGCGTCACTAACGACGCAACCCTGTGTGAACTTCTGCATCAATTACGACGCCGGAAATGACGAACTTGCATCAACGGACGTGCCTTTCGCGCAAAAAAATTCTCACTCCAAGAATGACGCAATAAAGTGTAGCATTTGGCGCACCCGCGAGCCTAAGTCAGCCCGCAATTTGAAACAAGTAGTCAATTGAAAAAAAGACTAATCCCCAGGTAAGAAAAATATTTCTTAATATTAACTTCCCCAAATATGAAACTGACAGTCTGCAAAAAGTAAATACATGAACCTGACTCATGACAAATATAAGTACAATACATATATTTAGAACTTTATATAAATGCATAAAGTGCCAAACCATAGCTGAGGTGTCTTAAGTAATAAAAACATACTTACCAAAAAGACACCCATCCACATATAGCAGATAGCCAAACCAGTACTGAAACAGTTATCAGTAGAGGTAACGGTATATGAGAGTATATCGTCAATCTGAAAAGGGAGGTAGGAGATGAATCTCTACGACCGATAACAGAGAACCTATGAAATAGACCCCCGTTAGGGAAATCATCGTATTCAATAAGTGATACTCCCTTCACGTCCCTCTGACATTCGCTGTACTCTGAGAGGAATCGGGCTTCAACAATGCTGAGAAGCGCATATCAACGTAGAAATCTTAGCACAAACTTACTTCACCACCTCCATAGGAGGCAAAGTTTGTAAAACTGAATTGTGGGTGTGGTGAGGGGTGTATTTATGGGCATTTTGAGGTTTGGGAAACTTTGCCCCTCCTGGTAGGATTGTATATCCCATATGTCACTAGCTCATGGACTCTTGCCAATTACATGAAAGAAATAACTGTTTGTTGGTTTGTATCTATCCATTTTTTTTCTTTATTTTTATTTTTTTTCTTGTTTCCTGTGTGGGTAATTAGGGGTGGGATTGTTTTCAGCTGTTTGGGCCTAGCTAGACTATAAATTTAGCACATTTACTCTGGGAGCTTGCTCTTTCAGGGTTGCTGTATTGATTCTCTGTTAAAGTAAGATTGTCTGTTTAAGTATAATAGTTAGCTAACCAAGCTAATTTATAAATATTTTGCTTTGCAAGGGTTGCATTTTATAAAACAAAATAACTGTTTCTTGGTTTGTATCTATCCATTTTTTTTTATTTAATTTTTTTTCTTGTTTCCTGTGTGGGTAATTAGGGGTGGGATTGTGTTCAGCTGTTTGGGCCTATCTAGACTATAAATTTAGCACATTTACTCTGGGAGCTTGCTCTTTCAGGGTTGCTGTATTGATTCTCTGTTAAAGTAAGATTGTATGTTTAAGTATAATAGTTAGCTAACCAAGGTAGTTAGGCAAACAAGGGTTTGGGGTAACCAAGGGGAAATATAATTATTTTATACTTTTAAGTTAAATATTTTAGCAAGAATGTGTGAGAATCTTATTCAGTGTACAGCTTGCCATATGTTTGCATCAATGGAGCAGCCACTTCAGGGATTATATGTTTGTGGTTAATGTGAGCATATTGTCCCTTTAGAAACTCATATTGGAGTTCTGGAGGAACGAATTGCAACACTGCATGAAATTCAGACACTTGAAAGGGAAGTGGATAGGACTGAGCTAATTGTTAATGGTTCTAGCAGTGGGAATGGGGAGGATTCAGATGAGGAGACTCCAGGATGTAGCTGGGTCACAGTTAGAGGGCAAGGTAAAGGTAAGCAGAAGAGACAGGCCAGTTCTGAGCTGGTACACCCCAACAGATTTGCCAGATTAAGTGAAGATGTTGGGGATATCAGTTCAGGGGTGGCAGTGTCAGAGAGGGCTGTGTTGCCTAGTATAGTGAACAGTCCTTTAGTTGTGGAAGAGCAGCATACTATGGTGGGTAGTCCTTCAGACATGGAAGAGGGGCATACTATAGTTAACAGTCCTTCAGTCATGGAAGAGGGGCATACAAGTCAAGGCCTGAGACAGATGTTGGTGGTAGGAGACTCTATTATTAGGAAGGTTGATAGGATAATTTGTCATCCAGACCCTTTAAAATGAACAGTTTGCTGTCTTCCAGGGGCTCATGTTAGGCATATTGTGGAGCATATTGATAGATTGTTAGAAGGATGTGGGTCTGATCCTGCAGGCATGGTACATATTGGTACTAATGAAGGAATCAGCGGGAGATGGAGAGTCCTAAAAAATGACTTCAAGGAGTTAGGTAGCAAGCTTAAAGCACTGACCTCCAAAGTAATATTTTCTGAGATATTACCAGTGCAGTGTGCTAATTCAGTAAGGCAGAAGGAGCTAAGGTCTGTTAATTCATGGTTAAAAAGGATAGATTGCATCTGAATGACATGGGTGGAGGTGTGTTGGGGGAAAGGATGGTAGCAAGTTTAGAGAATCCTTTAAACTAGGCAAAGGGGGGAGGGTCAGTTAGAACACAATATAATAGAGAGATCAGTCCTTTGATATCTCAAGGAAGAGATGACTTAAGAAATGTCACATTAAAAAGTATGGAGGAAAGCACACCAAGTATCAGCAGAAAGCACGTGAAAATTAAATGTATGACAACAAATGCAAGAAGCATGACAGGTAAAATGGGGGAGCTGACGCTCTTAGTTGAAAAAGAGGACTATGATGTTATCAGTATAACTGAAACTTGGTGGGATGATTCACATGACTGGGCAGTTAACTTAGAGTGGTATACTTTATTTAGGAGGGTTAGAAATAATAAAAGGGGTGGAGGAATCTGCATGTATATTAAACCTAACCTCAAACCTACAATAAGGGAAGATATTTCTGATACAGGCGACAATGTAGAGACCCTGTGGGTGGAAATAAAGAGTGGGGGGAAAATCCTAAAAAAAATATTACCAGGAACATGCTACAAGCCCCCCAACATTAGTGACCTGGATGAAACTCAACTACTAATACAAATAGGTAAGGCTGCTAATAACAGTGCTGTAATTATGGGAGATTTTAACTACCCTGATATAAACTGGGCCAATGAAACTAGTAATTTAGCTAAGGGGGATAGATTTATAAATGTTCTCAGGGATAAATTCTTGTCACAATTAATAGAGGAGCCAACTAGGAGTAACGCTATATTGGATTTAGTGCTATCAAATAATACAGATATAGGCCCCTATTTATCAAAGGTGTTGCGGACCTGATCCGACAGTGCGGATCAGGTCCGCAACACCTCGCTAAATGCGGAGAGCAATACGCTCTCCGCATTTAACATTGCACCAGCCGCTCACAAGAGCTGCTGGTGCAACGCAGCCCCCTGCAGACTCGCCGCCAGCAGGGAGTGTCAATCAACCCGATCGTACTAGATCGGGTTGATTTGCGGCGATGTCTGTCTGCCTGCTCAGAGCAGCAGGACAGTGTTATGGAGCAGCGGTCTTTAGACCACTGCTTCATAATTTGTGTTTCTGGCGAGTCTGACGACTTGCCAGAAACAGGGGCCCACAAGCTCCGTTTGGAGCTTGATAAATGGGCCCCATAATATCAAACATAGAAGTCAAAGAACATTTGGGTAACAGTGATCATAACATGGTCACATTTGAAATCTCTTTTCATAAGCAGTGTCTTAAAGGTTTAACCAAGACTTTTAATTTTAAGAAAGCAAAATTCAACTATTTAAGGAAATCATTAAATAACATAAATTGGGACAAAGTATTCTCTAATAAAAATACAGAGGATAAATGGATAACATTTAAAACTTTGTTAAATAAATATACATATCAACAAATACCATATGGTTATAAAAATAAAAATAAAAAATCCAAGCCAATGTGGCTGAATATAAATGTGTAAAGAGAAATTAGGAAAAAACGTAGGGCATTTAAATTATTCAAAGAAAATAGTACAGACTCAAAATTCCATATTTATAAGGAATGTAACAAAGCATGCAAAAAAGCAATCAAATTAGCCAAAATTGAAAATGAAAAATTAATTGCAAAGGATTCTAAATCTAACCCTAAGTTCTTTAAGTACATAAATAGCAAAAAATCTAAGAAAGACAATATAGGTACATTAAAATGCGGGGAGGGTAGCATGATTAACAGTGACAAGGAGAAGGCTGAGATACTAAACCAGTTTTTTTTCTTCAGTATACACAAGAGAGGAACCATTGGATGATACTTTGGAACAAAATAGAACATGCCAGCCCATACCATTAATTGGGTTATGTATAGAGGATATCAGGAACAAATTGGATAATATTAAGGTAAATAAAACTCCAGGCCCAGATGGAATACATCCATGGGTGTTAAGGGAACTTAGCACTGTTATAGACAAACCTCTACTCTTAATTTTTCAAGACTCATTATCCTCAGTCATGGTATCCAAGGATTGGTGTAAAGCTGATGTGGTGCCACTCTTCAAAAAGGGAAGTAGGGATGATCCAGGAAGCTATAGACCAGTTAGTCTGACATCAATAGTGGGGAAGATATTTGAAGGGAATACAAGGGATTATATTGATGAACATATTCGTGTAAACAAGCTTATGAGTTCTAATCAGCATGGTTTTAGGATAAATAGATCATGTCAAACTAATCTAATTAGATTCTATGAGGAAGTAAGTAAAAATATAGATAATGGGGAATCAGTTAATGTGATATACTTAGATTTTGCAAAGGCGTTTGATACAGTGCCACATGAGAGATTAATGCACAAAATTAAGGGACTGGGAATAGCTGAAAATTTTAGTTTGTGGATAAATAACTGGATAAAAGATAGGGAGCAATGAGTAGTAGTAAATAGTGATGTCCCAAACTGTTCGCCCGCGAACAGTTCACAGCGAACATAGCTTGTTCGCGTTCGAGGCTGCGGGCGAACACATGGCGATGTTCGATCCGCCCCCTATGTGTCATCATTGAGGAAACTTTGACCCTGTATGTCACAGCCGTCTGACACATTAGAGCCAATCAACATCAGACACTCCCTCACAGACCCTCCCAGCTACTCGGAAGCCGCCATTTTAGACTCATAACGACCTTGCTTTCTTAGTGAGAGGACGTGTTGTGTTTGTGCTCCTGACATTATAGGGAAATACATAGCTAGGCTAGTGTATTTAGTGTCCACTACAGCCCAGAAGGACTCCACTCATCTCTGCTGCAAGGACAGCACCCCAAAAAGCCCTTTTTAGGGCTATATTTCGTGACTTTTTTTTCTTTTCTTTTTTTTCGTATTTTTATTAGCATTTGCCTGGCTTTCAGCCTGTGTGTTTAAGGCTCACAGCATATGCTGTGATTACTGCCACCACTGATATCTCCCTAACAACATTAGTTTAAATTTAACTAACCAAATTTTTTTAATTATTTTGCTAGTGTAATTTTTTTTCATTTTCTATCAGGCCTGTGTCACACAGCATATACTCTGGTTCATTGCTCTCTGCCAGCCACCAGTGTTAACATCCGTTTATAACATTTTTTTAAATTTAAAAAAAAAAAATTAAATAATTTTGCTAGTGTAATCTAATTACATTTTCCTTCAGGCCTGTGTCTGTCAGGCTCACACAGCATTAATATACCTCATTTTTTTCAGTCTTTTGGTTAATTGGTCTGTGCCAGGCAGCCACCACTCATATCTTCTTCACCTTAATTTAAATATATAAAAAAAGTTTACATTTTTTTGATAGTGTAATCTAATATCATTTTCTATCAGGCCTGTGTGTTTTGCTGACATACAGAGCCTACTGTGTTTACTTGCTGCCCTCCCTAGTCTATGAGCCACGACTCATATGTGTTTAACCTTTTTTTAATTCCCCCCCCCAAAAAAAAATTTAAATAATTTTTCTAGTGTAATCTAATAGTATTTTCTATCAGGCATGTGTGTATCTGACTTACAGAGCCTACTGTTTTTAATAGCTGCCCTTCCAAGGCTATCAGCCACGACTCATATGTATGTGCTTAACCTTTTTCTTTAAATTCCCCCAAAAAAGTATTTAAATTATTATGCTAGTGTAATCTAATTTTATTTTCTATTAGGCCTGTGTCTAACTGTCTATCTGACTTACACAGCATACTGTTGTTAATTGCTGCCCTACGTAACAGCCAGCCAGTGCCACCACTCATATGTGCATTGCACTTCTTAACATAATTTTAATATTAAAATCTAAAATTTTAAAATATTTAGCTAGTGTAATCTAATTTAATTTTCTATCAGGCCTGTGTTTTTGTCACTTACACAGCATACTGTGTTAAATTGCTGCCCTACCTACCATCCACGACTCATATCTGCCAGCCTGTGTGCCAGGCCCAACTAGCCAATTAGTGGCACCAATCATAATTCTTGTAACAGTATCAAAAAAATTAAAAATCATAATTTTTTGGACTGCAAATATTCAGTCTACTAGTGCCATTGAATTGCAATTTCCTCCTGCCTGGCAGCCTGTGTGCCAGGCACAAACTAGCCAATTAGTGCCACCAATCCTAGTTGTTGTAAAAGTATTGTTAATCTTTTAAATTCCAAATTGATCGCTTGTGATTCATCAGTTTGCTCGTGCCATTGAATTGCATTTTCCTCCTGCCTGCCAGCCTGCGTGCCAGGCCGACTTTCAAAATATTTACACCAATCATATTTGTTGTCACAGTATTCTTGATAATTAAAAATTCAAATTTTTGGTAGTTGTTGTTCTGAATCCTCAGTTTGCTCGTGCCATTGAATTGCACTTTCCTCCTGCCTTGCAGCTTGTGTGCCAGGCCCACCTAGCCAATTATTCACAGCAATCATATTTCTTTTAACAGTATTGCAAAAATTGTCAATCATCACTGTTTTGACTGTCAGTATTCAGTCTCCTAGTGTCCTTGAATTGCATTTACCTCCTGCCTGCCAGCCTGTGTGCCAGGCCGTCTTGCCAACTATTTACACCAATCATAATTGTTGTCACAGTATTGTTACTAATTAAAATTAAAAAAAAATTGATTGTTGTTCTTAATCCTCAGTTTGCTCGTGGCATTGAATTGCACTTTCTTCCTGCCTGCCAGCCTGTGTGCCAAGCCGACTTTCAAAATATTTACACCAATCATATTTGTTGTCACAGTATTCTTAATAATTAAAAATTAAAAATATTACATATTTTGGTTGATGTCATTCGTATCTATAAAATGTATATTGCATCTTTGATTCGATAACATTCATATCTATAAAATGTATATTGCATCTATTGATCGATGTAATTCATATCTATCAAATGTATATTGCATCTATTGAGCTATGTACAGTGTATCGATCATATGTATATTGCATCGATTGAGCTATGTAATCTATGTATCTATCTATCAAATCTACCTATCTCGTGGTTTTGCAAGTGGACTGTTTGCGGTTGATTGCAGTGCGTTACACTTGGAGTTTGCTCTGTCACTGTGATGCGACCGTAACCCTTACACTACCTGATAGATACGACATCATTACTGATGTTTTAAAGCACGTTATTGCAAACAATTTGGGAATGTTAGGTGATTTAGGCCCTTTATGGGTTAAAAGCAGACTCTGCATAAACTATGTAATTTTACATGGGAGTTTTGCCAGGGATCCCCCTCCAGCATGCCACAGTCCAGGTGTTAGTAACCTTGAAACAACTTTTCCATCACTATTGTGGCCAGAAAGAGTCCTTGTAGGTTTTAAAGTTCGCCTGCCTATTGAATTCAATGGCGGTTCGCATGGTTCGCGGGTTCGCGAACAATACCGGAAGTTCGAGTCCGCCGTTCGCGAACCGAAAATTTTAAGTTCGCGACATCACTAGTAGTAAATGGATCATACTCAGTTTGGACAAAGGTAATCAGTGGAGTACCCCAGGGATCAGTGCTGGGCCCTATTCTTTTTAATATTTTTATAAATGACTTGGAGCTAGGATTAAATAGCGACATCTCTATTTTTGCAGATGATACAAAGTTAAGTAAGGTCATTAGGTCAGAGCAGGATGAACTTTTGTTACAAAGGGACCTGCAAAAATTAGAAGTATGGGCAGGTAAATGGAAAATGAGATTTAATACGGGAAAATGCAAGGTTCTACATTTTGGAAGTAAAAATAAGCAGGCAATGTATTATTTAAATGGGTCAAGACTTAGCCAAACACAGGAGGAAAGGGATTTGGGGGTGGTAATAGATAACAAGCTAAAGATGGGTGCACAATGCAGGGCAGCAGCTTCAAAGGCTAATAAGATACTAGCATGTATTAAAAGAGGCATTGACTCAAGGGAAGAAAGCATAATTCTGTCACTATATAAAGCTCTAGTAAGACCTCACCTTGAGTATGGAGTGCAGTTCTGGGGACCAATCGCAAAAAAAGATATTGCAGAACTAGAAAAAGTTCAGAGAAGGGCCACAAAGATAATAAGGGGATTGGAGAATTTAACCTATGAGGAGAGGCTAGCCAAACTGGGTCTGTTTTCTTTAGAAAAAAGACGCTTAAGAGGTGACATGATTACTTTATATAAATATATTCAAGGCCCATATACAGAGATGGCAGAAGCTCTGTTTATTCCAAGAAAATTGTTTGTGACCAGAGGTCACAATTTAAGGTTGGAGGAAAGGAGATTTAATCTCCTGCAACGGAAACATTTTTTCCCTGTAAGAGCAATAAAATTGTGGAACTCATTACCAAAGGAGGTAGTGAATGCCAATACCCTAGATACATTTAAAAATTATTTGGATACATTTCTGTCTATAAACAAAATTCATGGATATGACTGCTAGTATTAAATGGGTCACCTTTTAGTGGGATTATTTAAGCTTAACTAGAGCTTTTTGTATATATTTTAGATTTGTATAGGTTGAACTCGATGGACTTCGGTCTTTTTTCAACCTTATCTACTATGTTACTTCAATATTGATTATAGAAAAGCTATGTAAAAAAGAAGCTGCCAAAGAAATTATACTCCAGTGGGGGTTACAGAAAAAGGTATTAAAATGTTAAATTTTAGCTGCTTTTTCGAAATACAGTTTTTTGAGATTTTGCTTAAATTACAACAAACGTTCACCTAGATTACGAGTTTTGCGCTAAACAGGGTGCGAAAAAAACGCCAAAAAAATTGCGTTATTGCACTCTCCATAGCACTACCATTACGAGTTACTGAAAAACCTCCTTATGCTGTGCGTTAAGGTGTGTTAAGCTCCATATCGCACAAAAGCCAAGGGCTGAGTTTACCCATAGACATCAATGGGGAGAAAGTGTTAGAAAAAATCTAACACCTGAGATCGCGGAATGGAGATCGTTGTAACACAACCCCATTGATGTCTATGGGGAAAAGAAATTTACGTTTAAACCTAACACCCTAAATTAAACTCCTAGTCTAAACACCCCTATTCTGCCACTCCCCACGTTGCCGACACTAATAAAGGTTATTAACCCCCTAATCCACTGCTCCCCAATGTTGCCGACACTAATAAAAGTTATTAGCCCCTATTCCGCCACCCCTGATATTGCTGACACCTAAATAAACACCTAAATAAACCTATTAACCTCTAAACCTAACACCCCCTAACTTTAAATTAAAATTACACTATAACTATCTTAAAATAAAAACTTACCTGTGAAATAAAAAAACTTAGTTTA
The DNA here is from genome assembly GCF_027579735.1 of Bombina bombina. Lineage (NCBI taxonomy): Eukaryota > Metazoa > Chordata > Amphibia > Anura > Bombinatoridae > Bombina > Bombina bombina. The sequence continues at coordinate 193,031,075 of NC_069500.1, forward strand.
AATTATAAATTAACCTAACATAACTATTCTAATAAAATAAAATAAAAACTACCAATTAAAAAACTAAATTTAAAATTTAAAAAAACCCTAAGACTACGAAAAAAATAAAAAATCTAACATTACAAAAAATAATAAACATTAAATTACGAAAAATGAAAAACTCTAAAATTACAGAAAATAATAAACGAAATTATCAAAAATAAAAACAATTACATCTATTCTAATAGCCCTATAAAAATAAAAAGCCCCCACAAAATAAAAACACCCCTAATCTACAATAAACTACCAATAGCCCTTAAAAGGGCCTTTTGTAGGGCATTGTCCTAAATTAAACAGCTCTTTTACCTTGAAAAATTACTAAGTCCCCCCTAAAAGTAACCCCCCCACCCAACTAACCCCCCAAAATAAAAAAACTTAACTCTAAGAAATCCTAAGCTAACCATTGCCCCTAAAGGGGCATTTGTATGGGCATTGCATCAGCTCTTTTACTGCCCTTAAAAGAGCATTCAGCTCTTTTACAAGTGCCCATCCCTAATAAAAAAAAAACCCAATTTTTTAAAAAAAAGCTTAACACTAACCCTATAAAATCTACTTACAGTTGCTGAAGTCCGGCCATCCATCTTCATCCAGGCGGCAAGCAGTCTTCACCCAGGCGGTGACACCTTCATCCATCTTGGGGACGTCTTCTATCTTCATCCCGGATGGGCAGAGTGGCGCTACCCTGGAGGGCGATGACCTTCTGTCCTCTTCATACGATAACCGATGTACACTGACGTTGAATGCAAGGTACCCATTTCAAAATGGCGTAACTTTCATTCCTATTGGCTAATTTAATTCTATAAATTCTAATCAGCCAATAGGATGAGAGCTTCTTAAATCCTCTCGGCTGGTCAAATCAGCCAATAGGATGGGAGCTTCTGAAATCCAAATGGCTGTTCAGATCAGAGCTGAATGCCTTTTTAAGGGCAGTAAAAGAGCTGAATGCCCATTTAAGGGCAATGCCCATACAGATGCCCCTTATGGGGCAATGGGTAGCTTAAGGTTTTTATTTTGGGGGGTTGGTTGGGTGGGGGGTTTTACTGTTGGGGTGACTTTGTATTTTTAACAGGTAAAAGAGCTATTTAACTTGGGGCAATGCTCTACAAAAGGCCCGGCTAGGGGGTGTTTTTATTTTTGAAGGGGGTTATTTTTAAAGGGCTATTAGATTAGGTGTAATTGTTTTTATTTTCGATAATTTCGTTTATTATTTTTTGTAAGCTTAATGGTTTTTATTTTTCGTAATTTAGTGTTTATTATTTTTTGTAATTTTAGATTATTTTTTTTTCGTAGTGTTAGGTTTTTTTAAATTTGTAATTTAGATTTTTTAATTGGTAGTATTTTTTTATTTTATTAGAATAGTTATGTTAGGTTAATTTATAGTTTAATGTAAGGTTTATTTTACTTCACAGGTAAGTTTTTTATTTATTTAAATATAGTTATATTGTCATTTTAATTTGAAGTTAGGGGGGTGTAAGGTTTAGGGGTTAATAGTTTAAATTAGTGTTTTATGATGTGGGGGGCTGGCAGATTAGGTGGTAATAGGTTTATTTAGTGGCGGCGATGTGCGAGGGCGGAGGTTTGGGGTTAAAAGGTTTATTTAGTGGCGGTGATGTGGGAGGCCGGAGGTTTAGGGGTTAATAGGTTTATTTAGTGGGGGCGATGTGGGAGGCCGGAGGTTTAAGGGTTAATAGTTTATTTTTATTTTGGGAGGTTGGTTGGGTGGGGGGGTTTACTTTTAGGGGGGACTTAGTAATTTTTTTACGGTAAAAGAGCTGTTTAACTTAGGGCAATACCCTACAAAAGGCCCTTTTAAGGGCTATTGGCAGTTTATTGTAGGTTAGGGAGGTGTTTTTATTTTTGGGGGGCTTTTTTATTTTTTATAGGGCTATTATATAAGGTGTAATTGTTTTTATTTTTGATAATTTTGTTTATTATTTTCTGTAATCTTAGACTTTTTAATTTTTTGTAATTTAGTGTTTATTATTTTTTGTAATGTTAGATTTCTTTCAAAAAAAAAATTCGTAGTTTTATTTTGTAATTTTTAATTTAAGGTTTTAATTGGTAATTTTTTTCATTTTATTAGAATAGTTAAGTTAATTAATATACGCCTAGATTTAGAGTTCTGCGTTAGTCGTCAAAAGCAACGTTAAGGGGTCCTAACGCTGTTTGGCCGCCAGCTGGTATTTAGAGTCAGGCAGGAAAGGGTCTACCGCTCACTTTCAAGCAGCGACTTTTCCATACCGCAGATCCCCTTACGCCAATTGCCTATCCTATCTTTTCAATGGGATCTTCCTAATGCCGGTATTTAGAGTCTTGGCTGAAGTGAGCGGTAGAGCCTCTACCGACAAGACTCCAGCCGCAAAAAAAAGTGAGTAGTTAAGAGCTTTATGGGCTAACGCCGGAACATAAAGCTCTTAACTACAGTGCTCTAAATTACACTAACACCCATAAACTACCTATGTACCCATAAATCGAGGCCCCCCACATCGCCGCCACTATAATAATTTTTTTTAACCCCTAATCTGCCGACTGCACACCGCCGCCACCTACATTATCCCTATGAACCCCTAATCTTCTGCCCCTAACATCGCCGACACCTACATAATATTTATTAACCCCTAATCTGCCCCCCCCCAACGTCGCCGCTACCTAACTACACTTATTAACCCCTAATCTGCCGACCGGACCTCGCCGCCACTATCCCGCCACTATAATAAATGTATTAACCCCTAAACCGCTGCACTCCAGCCTTGCAAACACTATAATAAATTGTATTAACCCCTAATCTGCCCTCCTAACATTGCCGCCACCTACCTACAATTATTAACCCCTAATCTGCCGACCGGACCTCGCCGCTACTCTAATAAAGTTATTAACCCCTAAAGCTAAGTCTAACCCTAACCCTAACACCCCCCTAAGTTAAATATAATTTTTATCTAACTAAATAAATTAAATCTTATTAACTAAAGTATTCCTATTTAAAACTAAATACTTACCTGTAAAATAAATCCTAATATAGCTACAATATAACGAATAATTATATTGTAGCTATTTTAGGATTTATTTTTATTTTACAGTCAACTTTGTATTTATTTTAACTAGGTACAACAGCTATTAAATAGTTATTAACTATTTAATAGCTACCTAGTTAAAATAATTACAAAATTACCTGTAAAATAAATCATAACCTAAGTTACAATTAAACCTAACACTGCACTATCAATAAATTAATTACATAAATTACCTACAATTACATACAATTAAATAAACTAAACTAAATTACAAAAACAAACAAACACTAAAATACAAAAAATTAAAAAAAGATTACAAGAATATTAGGCTAATTACACCTACTCTAAGCCCCCTAATAAAATAAAAAAGCCCCCCAAAATAATAAAGGTCCCTACCCTTTTCTAAATTAAAAAGTAACCAGCTCTTTTACCAGCCCTTAAAAGGTCTTTTTGCGGGGCATGCCCCTAAGTAATCAGCTCTTTTTTTTTCTGTAAAAAAAAATACAACCACCCCCCAAGATTAAAACCCATCACCCACATACCCCTACTCTAACCCAAACCCCCCTTAAATAAACCCAACACTACCCCCCTGAAGATCTCCCTACCTTGAGTCGTGTTCACCCAGCTGGGCACCGATGGACCAAAAGAGGATGTCCGGAGCGGCAGAAGTCTTCATCCTATCCGGGCAGAAGAGAACATCCGGACCGGCAGACATCTTCATACAAGCGGCATCTTCTATCTTCATCCATCCGGAGCGGAGCCATCTTCTTCCAGCCGACGCGGATCCATCCTCTTCAACCGACGCCTACTCGCCGAATGAAGGTTCCTTTAAATGACGTCATCCAAGATGGCGTCCCTCGAATTCCGATTGGCTGATAGGATTCTATCAGCCAATCGGAATTAAGGTAGGAAAAATCTGATTGGCTGATCCGATCAGCCAATCAGATTGAGCTCGCATTCTATTGGCTGATCAGAACAGCCAATAGAATGCGAGCTCAATCTGATTGGCTGATTGGATCAGCCAATCGGATTGAACTTGAATCTGATTAGCTGATTTAATCAGCCAATCAGATTTTTCCTACCTTAATTCCGATTGGCTGATAGAATCCTATCAGCCAATCGGAATTCGAGGGACGCCATCTTGGATGACATCATTTAAAGGAACCTTCATTCGGCGAGTAGGCGTCGGTTGAAGAGGATGGATCCGCGTCGACTGGAAGAAGATGGCTCTTGGATGAAGATGTCTGCCGGTCCGGATGTCCTCTTCTGCCCGGATAGGATGAAGACTTCTGCCGGTCTGGATCTCCTCTTCTGCCCCATCGGATGAAGACTTCGGCCCGGCTGGGTGAAGACGACTCAAGGTAGGGAGATCTTCAGGGGGGTAGTGTTAGGTTTATTTAAGGGGGGTTTGGGTTAGAGTAGGGGTATGTGGGTGGTGGGTTTTAATGATGGGGGGGTTGTATTTTTTTTTACAGGCAAAAGAGCTGATTACTTAGGGGCATGCCCCGCAAAAAGCCCTTTTAAGGGCTGGTAAAAGGGCTGGTTACTTTTTAATTTAGAATAGGGTAGGGACCTTTATTATTTTGGGGGGCTTTTTTATTTTATTAGGGGGCTTAGAGTAGGTGTAATTAGCCTAATATTCTTGTAATCTTTTTTTTGTAATTTAGTGTTTTTTTTTTTTTGTAATTTAGCTTAGTTTATTTAATTGTATGTAATTGTAGGTAAGCTATTGTACCTAGTTAAAATAAATACAAAGTTGCCTGTAAAATAAATATAAATCCTAAAATAGCTACAATATAATTATTTGTTATATTGTAGCTATATTAGGGTTTATTTTACAGGTAAGTATTTAGTTTTAAATAGGAATACTTTAGTTAATAAGATTTAATTTATTTAGTTAGATAAAAATTATATTTAACTTAGGGGGGTGTTAAGGTTAGGGTTAGACTTAGCTTTAGGGGTTAATAACTTTATTAGAGTAGCGGCGAGGTCCGGTCGGCAGATTAGGGGTTAATAATTGTAGGTTGGTGGCGGCAATGTTAGGAGGGCAGATTAGGGGTTAATACAATTTATTATAGTGTTTGCAAGGCGGGAGTGCGGCGGTTTAGGGGTTAATACATTTATTATAGTAGCGGGGATGTCCGATCGGCAGATTAGGGGTTAATAAGGGTAGGTAAGGTAGCGGCGGCATTGGGGGGGGCAGATTAGGGGTTAATAAATATAATATAGGGGTTGGCGATGTTAGGGGCAGCAGATTAGGGGTACATAGGTATAATGTAGGTTGCGGCGTTGTCCGAAGCGGCAGATTAGGGGTTAATAGTATAATGCAGGTGTCAGCGATAGCGGGGGCGGCAGATTAGGGGTTAATGAGTGTAAGGTTAGGGGTGTTTAGACTCGGGGGTTCATGTTAGGGTGTTAGGTGCAGACTTAGTAACTGTTTCCCCATAGGAAACAATGGGGCTGCGTTGGGAGCTTAAAGCTGCTTTTTTGCAGGTGTTAGGTTTTTTTTTCATCCCAAACTGCCCCATTGTTTCATATGGGGAAATCGTGCACGAGCACGTTTTGCCAGCTTACCGCTACCGTAAGCAACGCTGGTATTGAGGGTTTAAGTGGAGCTAAGTTAGGCTCAACGCACCCTTTTTTGAGCCTAACGCAGCCCCTCAGACAACTCTAATTACCAGCGTTGTCTTAAGGGTGCGTTGGGAAAAAAAGCAGCGTTAGCTACGCGGGTCTTTACCAACAAAACTCTAAATCTAGGCGATATTTTTTTAATTTCACAGGTAAGTTTTTATTTTTTTTTAAAAATAGTTATATTGTAATTTTAATTCAAAGTTAGGGAGTGTTAGGTTTAGGGGTTAATAGTTTAGTTTAGTGTTTAGCAAAATGGGGGGCTGGCGGTTTAATGGATTATTGGTTTAGTGTAATAGTTATGATGTGGGGGGCTGGAGGTTTAGGGGTTAATACTTTATTATAGTGTTGATGATGTGGGTGGGCCAGCGGTTTAGGGGTTAATAGGTTTTTAATAGTCGCGATGTTGATTGGCGGCAGATTTGGGGTTAATAAGTTTAATATAGTGTTTGGGATGCGGTTTAGGGGTTAATAGGTAGTGTGAAACTACTGGTTTCAGATGGTGGTATAGATCGTGTCAGTATAGGCTGTAACACAAGCATTTTAGCCAGACCGCACAACCAGTAATACGGCGCTATGGAAAATCCTGCACTCAAAATTATTTTATTTGAGTGCGGAATGGACGTTGCGTTACAGGCTAAAATGCTTGTGGTATAGCTGTATTAGCGTGACTCATAATATGCATTCCCGGCCATTCCATGCGCAATGGCCAATTTTTCAGCAGTATAGCTGTGCCGCAAAACTCGTAATCTAGCCGACTGAAAATCATATTACAGATGTCAAGATTACAATGCAGTAAAATACTATATATACAAAATAGTTGGTGTGACGACCAAGGTTAACCAACCCTGCGCCAGTCACTTGTTTGGCACAAAAAGGGTTATCAGACCCCTTCTACTGTCACTAATATGTCACAATCTAGCCACACCAGGCAAGCTTATGATTTGGTTCAGTGGGTGCAAGGGTTAACAACACTCTCTAGTCTGTACTAGACTTAAAAGAAATGTCTAAAACGACCCTTTAATGCCATCCACACTAAACTAACTATGCTGCCACCACTTATGATTTATTAACCCCTTAATGACAACTGACGTACCAGGTACGTCATGCAAAAACTAACAGTTAATGACAATAGACGTACCTGGTACGTCATTTGTTTAACAGAGTGCTGGAAGTGATCGCAATGGATATGGAGGAATACTGCAATACCTTTTTTACAAGCCTCCGATGCAGAGAGAGCCACTCTGTGGCCATCTCTGCACCAGTAGCGATGGTGCCGTTCGTTGGTGGGTGGGAGCATAGCAGGGAGGCGGGTGGGCGGCCCATCGCTACCCGGCATCCGGTTCCTGTAAGTGCAATGTGCACGCTGGGTGCTGGGAGCGTGCGGGGGGGCCTGCGGGGGCGCTCGTGTGTGTGCGCACGTGCGCGCGCATTTGCCACTGACACCAATGAGATAATGAGAGGGGAAAAAAAGTTAAGTTAATGAAATAAAATATAAAAGGATCTGGGAGGGGGATGGGGGTATTGAGGGGGGCTGCTACACTACAGAAAAAGTTTGAAGGTCAAAAGCAAAACAAAAATACTGTTGTTTTTGGGGGCAAACTGGGTACTGGCAGACACCCAAGATGGAGGCAATTAGGTAGCGGGGGAGGGTTAGAGAGCTGTTTGGGGGGGGGGGATCAGGGAGGTTGGGGGCTAAGGCAGCGGTCCATCACAGCTGAATAAATATTTTTAAAAAATAAAATAAAAAAAACTCCTTTCATTTAGTACTGGCAGACTTTCTGCCAGTACTTAAGATGGCAGGGACAATTGTGGGGTGGGGGAGGGAAGAGAGCTGTTTGGGAGGGATCAGGGGGTGGGATGTGTCAGGTGGGAGGCTGATCTCTACACTAAAGCTAAAATTTACCCTGCAAGCTCCCTACAAGCTACCTAATTAACTCCTTCACTGCTGGGCATAATTCACGTGTGGTGCGCAGCAGAATTTAGCGGCCTTCTAATTACCAAAAAGCAATGCCAAAGTCATATAAGTCTGCTAATTCTGAACAAAGGGGATCCCAGAGAAGCTTTTACAACAATTTGTGCCATAATTGCACAAGCTGTTTGTAAATAATTTCAGTGAGAAACCTAAAATTGTGAAAAATGTAAAGTTTTTTTTTATTTGCTCGCATTTGGCGGTGAAATGGTGGCATAAAATATAACAAAATGGGCCTAGATCAATACTTTGGGTTGTCTACTACACTACACTAAAGATAAAATTAACCCTAAAAGCTCTCTACAAGCTCCCTAATTAACCCCTTCACTGCTGGGCATAAAACACATGTGGTGCGCAGCGGCATTTAGCGGCCTTCTAATTACCAAAAAGCAACCCCAAAGCCTAATAAGTCTGCTATTTCTTAACAAAGGGGATCCCAGAGAAGCATCTACAACCATTTGTGCCATAATTGCAGAAGCTGTTTGTAAATAATTTCAGTGGGAAACCTAAAGTTTGTGACAAAATATGTGAAAAAGTGAACTTTGTTTTTTTTATTTGATCGCATTTGGCGGTGAAATGGTGGCATGAAATATATCAAAATGGGCCTAGATCAATACTTTGGGTTGTCTTCTAAAAAAAAATATATACATGTCAAGGGATATTCAGGTATTCCTGACAGATATCAGGGTTTCAATGTAACTAGCGCTAATTTTGAAAAAAAGTGATTTGGAAATAGCAAAGTGCTACTTGTATTTATTGCCCTATAACTTGCAAAAAAGCCAAAGAACATGTAAACATTGGGTATTTCTAAACTCAGGACAAAATTTTGAAACTATTTAGTATGGTGGTTTTTTGGTGGTTGTAGATGTGTAACAGATTTTGGAGGTCAAAGTTAGAAAAAGTGTGTTTTTTCCATTTTTTCCTCATATTTTATAAAAAAAATTTATAGTAAATTATAAGATATGATGAAAATAATGGTAACTTTAGAATGTCCATTTAATGGCGAAGAAAACGGTATATAATATGTGTGGGTACAGTAAATGAGTAAGAGGAAAATTACAGCTAAACACAAACACTGCAGAAATGTAAAAATAGCCCTTGTCCTTGATGGGACAGTCAAGTCCCAAAAAAACTTTCATGATTCAAATAGGGCATGTAATTTTAAACAAATTTAAAATTTACTTTTATCACCAATTTTGCTTTGTTCTCTTGGTATTCTTAGTTGAAAACTAAACCTAGGAGGTTCATATGCTAATTTCTTAGACCTTGAAGGCCGCCTCTAATTTAAATGCATTTTGATAGTTTTTCACCACTAGACGGCATTAGTTCACATGTTTCATATAAATGACATTGAGCTCATGCACGTGAATTTACGATGGAGACAGCTCTGATTGGCTAAAATTCAAGTCTGTTAAAAGAACTGAAATAAGGGGGCAGTCTGCTGAGGCTTAGATACAAGGTAATTACAGAGGTAAAACATGTATAATTATAACTTTCCTGGAATGCTTGAAAGCCCTTTAATAAGCAGGGGCCACTTTCTCAAGGTGCCTGTGAGCCTATTGGCAAGCAGGGGTCACTTTTGTGTTGTGTCTGAGCACCTATTGGTTAGCAGGGGCCAATTTCTTAGGTTGCCTGGCTGCTTATTGGTGAGCAGGGGCTATATTCCTGTTGTTCCTGAGTGCCCAATGGTGATCAGGGGCGACTTTCCCAGGGTGTTTTGGTACCTGTGCTATTTTTGGCACTTTTCTGGGGGACCTGGCCACCTATTGGCTAGCAGGGGTTATCTATCTATTTATATGTTTGCTTGTTTGTCTGTCTGTTTATCTATCTATAAACATTTGAGCCCTTTCCAGTTGAATACCTGAAAGCAAGAAAAATTATTTGTATTCAATATTAATATTTAATAATGTTTTCTTACTCTGTATATGCTGTATATATTTGACATTCCAATGTTCTTCGCATAGTACAAACTACTCTATGGCCTCTATTTATCAAGCTGTCAACCGCAAATACGCTGGAATTCCGCAGCGTATTTGAAGCGAGCCTGATTCGCCTAAGTTATCAAACCCTACAGACCGGCAAAAGTAGAATATAGTGAATTTAATTTTGGAAAGGTTATTGGTGCGCAAATCTTACCCCTGCATAAACATTACCCTGTTCCCAAAAAAGTACAGTGTAAGAAGATATTAGTAGTAGAAAAATTGTGTGAATACGCATAAACAGCACAGGGATAAAGGTGATTTGTTTATTTGAGCAAAAAATAGATTAGTTTAGTATGTTTCTTCTAAATTGGATATATTAATTTTAACTATAGTGATCAATGTTGACTAAGCTTATTTGGTGTAAATGCTATATAGCTTAATTATAAGATGCTATAGAATAAAAATCAAAAAACAAGAATTCAGATTGGCATTGCTGTTAGTAAAAACTTGTATGGATAATTGGACCTAAAAAGTCCTACGTACTACTTGATCCAAGTTTCAGCTGGATCTTAACTAGTGATACGTATGTAACAAAAAAGTATCCTGCACTATGTATTTATAGGCTGGATTGCATGCGGTATAACTGTATAGATTTGCACTATATTGCACTTTCTAAATGGAAATGTATACCATAAAATAATACAGAGTGAAAAATAAACACCAATCTTAGGTAAATATATTAATACAATTTATTGCACATATACTTTGAAAACATATACATAAAACCCTGTGGTGACCGGTCACTGAGTAAAAAATGTATGGTTAAAAAATCGATAAAAATTATTGAATGATTTTGAATAAGAATCCCTCTTGAACCTATATGTTGGTTTCTTATAAAAGTTCAAAATGAGAGAAGTTTAAGAAAGTAAAATTTCGTTTCTGTTGTTGAAAAATATTGTAGAGTTTTGGTGAGGCTTTTATCTTTCTATGGCCTAGATTTGGAGTTCGGCGGTAGCCGTCAAAACCAGCGTTAGAGGCTCCTAACGCTGGTTTTGGCCGCCCGCTGGTATTTGGAGTCAGTGATTAAAGGGTCTAACGCTCACTTTTCAGCCGCGACTTTTCCATACCGCAGATCCCCCTACGCCATTTGCGTAGCCTATCTTTTCAATGGGATCTTTCTAACGCTGGTATTTAGAGTCGTTTCTGAAGTGAGCGTTAGAGCTCTAACGACAAGATTCCAGCCGCCTGAAAATAGCAGGAGTTAAGAGCTTTCTGGCTAACGCCGGTTCATAAAGCTCTTAACTACTGTACCCTAAAGTACACTAACACCCATAAACTACCTATGTACCCCTAAACCGAGGTCCCCCCACACCGCCGCCACTCGATTAAAATTTTTAACCCCTAATCTGCCGACCGCCACCTACGTTATACTTATGTACCCCTAATCTGCTGCCCCTAACCCCGCCGACCCCTGTATTACATTTATTAACCCCTAACCTGCCCCCCACAACGTCGCCGCCAGCTACTTAAAATAATTAACCCCTAATCTTCCGACCGCAAAGCGCCGCCACCTACGTTATCCCTATGTACCCCTAATCTGCTACCCCTAACACCGCCGACCCCTATATTATATTTATTAACCCCTAATCTGCCCCCCTCAACGTCGCCGACACCTGCCTACACTTATTAACCCCTAATCTGCCGAGCGGACCTGAGCGCTACTATAATAAAGTTATTAACCCCTAACCCGCCTCACTAACCCTATCATAAATAGTATTAACCCCTAATCTGCCCTCCCTAACATCGCCAACACCTAACTTCAATTATTAACCCCTAATCTGACGACCGGAGCTCACCGCTATTCTAATAAATTGATTAACCCCTAAAGCTAAGTCTAACCCTAACACTAACACCCCCCTAAGTTAAATATAATTTAAATCTAACGAAATAAATTAACTCTTATTAAATAACTTATTCCTATTTAAAGCTAAATACTTACCTGTAAAATAAATCCTAATATAGCTACAATATAAATTATAATTATATTATAGCTATTTTAGGATTAATATTTATTTTACAGGCAACTTTGTAATTATTTTAACCAGGTACAATAGCTATTAAATAGTTAAGAACTATTTAATAGTTACCTAGTTAAAATAATAACAAATTTACCTGTAAAATAAATCCTAACCTAAGATATAATTAAACCTAACACTACCCTATCAATAAATTAATTAAATAAACTACCTACAATTACCTACAATTAACCTAACACTACACTATCAATAAATAAATTAAACACAATTGCTACAAATAAATACAATTAAATAAACTAGCTAAAGTACAAAAAATAAAAAAGAACTAAGTTACAAAAAATAATAAAATATTTACAAACATAAGAAAAATATTACAACAATTTTAAACTAATTACACCTACTCTAAGCCCCCTAATAAAATAACAAAGCCCCCCAAAATAATAAATTCCCTACCCTATTCTAAATTAAAAAAGTTACAAGCTCTTTTACCTTACCAGCCCTGAACAGGGCCCTTTGCGGGGCATGCCCCAAGGATTTCAGCTCTTTTGCCTGTAAAAAAAAACATACCATACCCCCCCCCAACATTACAACCCACCACCCACATACTCCTAATCTAACCCAAACCCCCCTTAAATAAACCTAACACTAAGCCCCTGAAGATCTTCCTACCTTGTCTTCACCATACCAGGTTCACCGATCCGTCCTGGCTCCAACATCTTCATCCAACCCAAGCGGGGGTTGGCGATCCATCATCCGGTGCTGAAGAGGTCCAGAAGAGGCTCCAAAGTCTTCCTCCTATCCGGCAAGAAGAGGACATCCGGACCGGCAAACATCTTCTCCAAGCGGCATCTTCAATCTTCTTCCATCCGGTGCGGAGCGGGTCCATCTTGAAGCAGGCGACGCGGATCCATCCTCTTCTTCCGTTGTCTCCCGACGAATGACGGTTCCTTTAAGGGACGTCATCCAAGATGGCGTCCCTCGAATTCCGATTGGCTGATAGGATTCTATCAGCCAATCGGAATTAAGGTAGGAATTTTCTGATTGGCTGATGGAATCAGCCAATCAGAATCAAGTTCAATCCGATTGGCTGATCCAATCAGCCAATCAGATTGAGCTCGCATTCTATTGGCTGTTCCGATCAGCCAATAGAATGCGAGCTCAGTCTGATTGGCTGATTGGATCAGCCAATCGGATTGAACTTGATTCTGATTGGCTGATTCCATCAGCCAATCAGAAAATTCCTACCTTAATTCCGATTGGCTGATAGAATCCTATCAGCCAATCGGAATTCAAAGGAACGCCATCTTGGATGATGTCCCTTAAAGGAACCGTCATTCGTCGGGAGACAACGGAAGAAGAGGATGGATCCGCGTCGCCTGCTTCAAGATGGACCCGCTCCGCACCGGATGGAAGAAGATTGAAGATGCCGCTTGGAGAAGATGTTTGCCGGTCCGGATGTCCTCTTCTTGCCGGATAGGAGGAAGACTTTGGAGCCTCTTCTGGACCTCTTCAGCACCGGATGATGGATCGCCAACCCCCGCTTGGGTTGGATGAAGATGTTGGAGCCAGGACGGATCGGTGAACCTGGTATGGTGAAGACAAGGTAGGAAGATCTTCAGGGGCTTAGTGTTAGGTTTATTTAAGGGGGTTTGGGTTAGATTAGGGGTATGTGGGTGGTGGGTTGTAATGTTGGGGGGGGGTATGGTATGTTTTTTTTTACAGGCAAAAGAGCTGAAATCCTTGGGGCATGCCCCGCAAAGGGCCCTGTTCAGGGCTGGTAAGGTAAAAGAGCTTGTAACTTTTTTAATTTAGAATAGGGTAGGGAATTTATTATTTTGGGGGGCTTTGTTATTTTATTAGGGGGCTTAGAGTAGGTGTAATTAGTTTAAAATTGTTGTAATATTTTTCTTATGTTTGTAAATATTTTATTATTTTTTGTAACTTAGTTCTTTTTTATTTTTTGTACTTTAGCTAGTTTATTTATTTATTTGTAGCAATTGTGTTTAATTTATTTATTGATAGTGTAGTGTTAGGTTAATTGTAGGTAATTGTAGGTAGTTTATTTAATTAATTTATTGATAGGGTAGTGTTAGGTTTAATTATATCTTAGGTTAGGATTTATTTTACAGGTAAATTTGTTATTATTTTAACTAGGTAACTATTAAATAGTTCTTAACTATTTAATAGTTATTGTACCTGGTTAAAATAATTACAAAGTTGCCTGTAAAATAAATATTAATCCTAAAATAGCTATAATATAATTATAATTTATATTGTAGCTATATTAGGATTTATTTTACAGGTAAGTATTTAGCTTTAAATAGGAATAAGTTATTTAATAAAAGTTAATTTATTTCGTTAGATGTAAATTATATTTAACTTAGGGGGGTGTTAATATTAGGGTTAGACTTAGCTTTAGGGGTTAATACATTTATTATAGTAGCGGTGAGGTCCGCTCGGCAGATTAGGAGTTAATAAGTGTAGGCAGGTGTCGGCGACGTTGAGGGGGGCAGATTAGGGGTTAATAAATATAATATAGGGGTCGGCGATGTTAGGGCAGCAGATTAGGGGTACATAGGGATAACGTAGGTTGCGGAGGTTTACGGAGCGGCAGATTAGGGGTTAAAAAAAATATGCAGGGGTCAGCGATAGCGGGGGCAGCAGATTAGGGGTTAATAAGTGTAAGGTTAGGGGTGTTTAGACTCGGGGTACATGTTAGGGTGTTAGGTGCAGACGTAGGAAGTGTTTCCCCATAGGAAACAATGGGGCTGCGTTAGGAGCTGAACGCTGCTTTTTTGCAGGTGTTAGGTTTTTTTTCAGCTCAAACAGCCCCATTGTTTCCTATGGGAGAATCGTGCACGAGCACGTTTTTGAGGCCGGCCGCGTCCGTAAGCAACTCTGGTATCGAGAGTTGCATTTGCGGTAAAAATGCTCTACGCTCCTTTTTTGGAGCCTAACGCAGCATTTGATTAAACTCTCGATACCAGAGTTAAATTTATGGTGCGGCCAGAAAAAAGCCCGCAGAGCGTTAACAGCCCTTTTACCGCCGAACTCCAAATCTAGGCCTATATATGCCCAGTTCTTTCAAAATCGTGTTATACGTTAGATTTCTTGAAAATAAAAGTCTACTTTTCAGACCGTGTTAGTCTAACCACACTGCCGGGCTGATACACTCTGAAGTGCTTACCTGTTCTGCGGTCGTACCTTACTGCGGTAGCACTAGTGTCTCTACAGCTTGAGGCTAGTTGGTGACATCACACGCTACGTCTGAGGTTAGGTGAAGTAGATCCGTCCGATATCCTTGCTCTTGGCTTCTCAACTCTGCGCAGAGTGCTCGGCTTGTGGAAGTAGTCCCACTTGTATCCTTTGCAATCCTCCGTACCCGTAGGTAGTAAAAACTTGTAATGTTGGTTATTCTTTCTTTAGTATCACCATCAACGCGTCTCGCCACTCTTGGTGGCTTTATCAAGATGGTTTAGTTGTGATAGATTCCTTCTTTATAAATGCATTGGTGGATTTCCATTGGTTAATGAAATAAGCCTCATTTTCAACTTCTTATTTGTTAAAGGTGGAATTTATAGGTGGCTCTTAAGGTGGAATAGTTATTGTTCATTCTTCCTCATAGTCCACATCTTTAGAAACAGCAGGCATATTGATGTCATTCTCTTACTTAGAATTTATGCATACATTCCCAATTTCTTATACTACGACGTGTTTGATATATTTAATGTGCAACAGTCTATTTTAGTCAATTTTAAAATATTTTAACATTCTACAGTTATCTAAAAGATTCTCTAATTTGACACACCTAGAAATAACCATTTTAAAGAGAAATATAGAGACAGTTCAGATAATCAACACTATAAACAAAATACGTATTATAATAGGAATCACAACCACAATGCACAAAGTTATTCACATAGAAGAGATTATCACTCCTTTCAAAGAGAAAAAGAAAGAAAGCACCAGTCAGAAAATTACAATTATCACAATCACAATTATAATCACACATACAATAATGAGCAATACGATCACTACAACAGAGAAATTGAACAAAATAGATTGAGACGAATAGAAGAAGTTTATAGACAAGATGGAGGATTTAGACACTATAGGAATAGGTACCAAGATCACAATAGGGATTCATATTATAGAGACATACCAACACAAAGAGAATATGAGAATACACGATCCAACGACCACTATATACAACATAGACAACAAGGACACTACATAGGACAAACACAATCAGGCTCCTTCAGGAAGAAAGAATGGACGATCCCCATTAGAAACAGATATCAGATACTAGACAAACAGAAAGACAATAGAGAAGAACCTGGCAATGGTAGAGATTCAGAAAGACCTAGCACTTCTGGGGATTTTTTAGGGGTAAGCACCCCCCTAGACCAAAGAAAGATACGGCCAAAAAGAAACATAGAGGAGTTAGGGGAAATGGAAGAGGAAAGAAATGCACAGTCCAAAAAGAAAATGAAATAGAACATATTGGCATATTTAATTTGAGTAAAAAGGAACTTAGCGAACAAGAACAGAAAGTATTGAAATTGGGTCTAACCTTTGCACCCACATCCAAATTAAATAAATTCGAAACTCATATCCACATAAAAAAATTCGTAAGGAACCTAACAATCAAGAGACACTTCATAAAAAATCCAATAGAAAGGACACTATCGCAAGGTGCCAATTCCATCCAAGATATCACTCATACACAACTCAAACCCAAATCTTCCTTTTACCCCTATCAGAGTAAGGGAAGTAATTTAGAAGTGTTCGAAAGATCAGTTTTATGTGACCTAGCAAAATTAAAAGTGGATGATAAAAGTAAAACTAAATTCAATATGACAAAAAAAGAAAGAGAGACCTTAACTAATTTACAAAAAGACAAAAATATTACCATTAAACCGGCGGATAAGGGCGGGGGGGTTGTCATTATGGACACATCAAAATATATCACTGAAGCTAACCGCCTACTAAATGACACAGACACATACAAAAAGTTAAAATTAAACCCAATGACCAAAATTAATAAGAATTTACAAGAATTATTAACAAAAGCAAAAGATAATGAATTAATCAATATCAAAGAATTGAATTTTATTTATCAAAAACATCCCAAAATGGCGATGCTGTATTTTTTACCCAAAATTCACAAAACTCTAATTGACCCCCCTGGACGCCCTATTATTTCAGGGATTTCTTCCATTTCTTCTAACCTTTCTCTCTACGTAGACACTCATCTACAGGATTATGTACAAAAATTGCCATCCTATTTAAAAGATACTACAGAGGTTCTGAATCTCCTGAAAAACATAGAGTGGCAAGAAAATTATGTTTTAGCTACAAGTGATGTCAGTTCATTATACACCAGTATTCAACATGACAAAGGTCTGGCTGCGATAGACTGGTTCTTAAAGAGTAACAATGAGAAACAATTAAGGCAAAAGAACTTTATTCTAGAATGTATAGAGTTTATCTTAAGGAATAATGTATTTGCTTTCAATGGAAATATCTATATCCAGGTACAGGGTACCGCAATGGGCACGAGGTTTGCTCCCAGCTATGCCAACCTTTTTATGGGTAAATGGGAACACCACTTTATCCAGGGGCATGAGCTGGGAGCAAACCTCGTGCTCTACAAAAGATATATCGACGATATTTTGATTGTATGGAGAGGGACAGAGGAAACCCTAATTTCTTTTTTAGAAGATATGAATAAGAATGAGCCAAATTTGAAATTCACTTATACTATAAGTAAAGAATTGATCACTTTTCTAGACTTGGACATATATGTAGAGAATGGACAAATAGCAACCAAAAATCATTTTAAGCCAATAGACGCCAACAATTATATTCCAACACATAGCTGTCACCTTAAACGTTGGATCGACAACATCCCCAAGGGACAATTTTTAAGAATCAGGCGTAATTGTTCAAAAATCTCAGATTATGATCAACAGGTTAAGATATTGGAAAGTAGATTTTTGGAGAAAGGTTATGAACCAGAAAAATTAGAAATTGATATATCTGAAGTCAGAAATATAGAGAGACAAGATCTTCTCTCAAAGAGAATAAAGAACAAGGATAACAAAAATGACAATTTAACAGTACCATTGGTGACTAATTATAGTTGCCACCATAATCTCTTAAGGAGAATAATATACAAATATTGGCATCTTATCAGATCAGATACAATTATAGGAGATATAATCCCAGATCGTCCAGAAATTATTTTCAGGAAGACAACAAATATTAAGAACATCTTAGCCCCAAGTGACTTCACTAAGAAGGCACAACAACTTAAAACAAAAGATCAAGACTTGATGGGTAATAGATTAAGAGGCTACTACCCTTGCTATAGCTGTAAAGCCTGCGAACACAGCAACAAATGTAAGGAATATATATCTACTAATACCAATAAGAAGTATCATATAAGAGACACCATTAGATGTAGTGATAAGGGGATTATATATTTAATCCAGTGCACTTGTGGGAAGCAATACATAGGGGAGACCACCAGGACCCTAAGAACACGGATTAGAGAACATCTAAATCATATTGAAAAAGGGGACCAGGATACTAGATTGTACGAACACTTCAGGCTAAAACATAAAAATAATATAAAAGATCTAAAATATTGGGGGATATGTAAGATTAAAAAACCTTGGCGTGGTGGCGACTATGAACGTCTACTATTAAGAAAAGAAGCCGAATATATATATGAAATGCAGACATTATACCCAAACGGTCTAAACTCAGAGCTAGACCTAGGTCCATTCATTTTAGACTAATACCCCCGGCAATGAAAGTGTAAAAAAACTAGATTAGGTTACAAGACAATAGGGAATACTATTTAGGACCAATAACAGTTTAACAACCAAGTTGTATAATTTTTGATCCTTTAAATACATGAACTATACGTTACATCATAAAAATCACAATATTAATAACAATACTGGTATCACTTTTTTTCTCTATTATACATAACTAATATTATATATCATTATGTGTTTCCAAAAATAGTTGCACAATAGACAGACAAAAAGAGCATCAACTTAGATAGACAGTGTTTAGATGTACCCTTAATATTAAGAAATTACATCCATCAAATTAGAGAATCTTTTAGATAACTGTAGAAGTTAAGAATGTTAAAATATGTCAAAATTGACTAAAATAGACTGTTGCACATTAAATATATCAAACACGTCGTAGTATAAGAAATTGGGAATGTATGCATAAATTCTAAGTAAGAGAATGACATCAATATGCCTGCTGTTTCTAAAGATGTGGACTATGAGGAAGAATGAACAATAACTATTCCACCTTAAGAGCCACCTATAAATTCCACCTTTAACAAATAAGAAGTTGAAAATGAGGCTTATTTCATTAACCAATGGAAATCCACCAATGCATTTATAAAGAAGGAATCTATCACAACTAAACCATCTTGATAAAGCCACCAAGAGTGGCGAAACGCGTTGATGGTGATACTAAAGAAAGAATAACCAACATTACAAGTTTTTACTACCTACGGGTACGGAGGATTGCAAAGGATACAAGTGGGACTACTTCCACAAGCCGAGCACTCTGCGCAGAGTTAAGAAGCCAAGAGCAAGGATATCGGACGGATCTACTTCACCTAACCTCAGACGTAGCGTGTGATGTCACCAACTAGCCGCAAGCTGTAGAGACACTAGTGCTACCGCAGTAAGGTACGACCGCAGAACAGGTAAGCACTTCAGAGTGTATCAGCCCGGCAGTGTGGTTAGACTAACACGGTCTGAAAAGTAGACTTTTATTTTCAAGAAATCTAACGTATAACACGATTTTGAAAGAACTGGGCATATATAGAAAGATAAAAGCCTCACCAAAACTCTACGATATTTTTCAACAACAGAAACGAAATTTTACTTTCTTAAACTTCTCTCATTTTGAACTTTTATAAGAAACCAACACATAGGTTCAAGAGGGATTCTTATTCAAAATCATTCAATAATTTTTATCGATTTTTTAACCATACGTTTTTTACTCAGTGACCGGTCACCACAGGGTTTTATGTATATGTTTTCAAAGTATATGTGCAATAAATTGTATTAATATATTTACCTAAGATTGGTGTTTATTTTTCACTCTGTATTATTTTATGGTATACATTTCCATTTAGAAAGTGCAATATAGTGCAAATCTATACAGTTATACCGCATGCAATCCAGCCTATAAATACATAGTGCAGGATACTTTTTTGTTACATACGTATCACTAGTTAAGATCCAGCTGAAACTTGGATCAAGTATTACGTAGGACTTTTTAGGTCCAATTATCCATACAAGTTTTTACTAACAGCAATGCCAATCTGAATTCTTGTTTTTTGATTTTTATTCTATAGCATCTTATAATTAAGCTATATAGCATTTACACCAAATAAGCTTAGTCAACATTGATCACTATAGTTAAAATTAATATATCCAATTTAGAAGAAACATACTAAACTAATCTATTTTTTGCTCAAATAAACAAATCACCTTTATCCCGTGCTGTTTATGCGCATTCACACAATTTTTCTACTACTAGAATATAGTGAAGTAACATACGATCCGCGGGACTCAGTCCAACACAGATCGATTGTTACGTCACTACAGATGTTCTGAACGCAAGTTCAGCACTATCTGACTACTTTTGCTAGTTAATAAATATCTACCAGGTACGCTCACCACTATTCTGGCCCAGCGTACCTGGTTTTCAATCCGCCGCACTGGAGGCGGTAGATGCCATAGGAATCAATGGGAGTCTGACAGCAGCGAAAGCTTATGTTCGCTACTGCCCGATATCCCATTGATTCCTATGGGAACGTCTACACCTAACCCCCTAACATGTACCCCGAGTCTAAACACCCCTAATCTGCCCCCCCCTACATCGCAGCCACCTACATTATACTTATTAACCCTAAACCACCGCTCCCGGACCCCGCTGCAACTCTAATAAATGTATTAACCCCTAAACCGCCGCTCATGGAGCCCACCGCCACCTACATTATACCTATTAACCCCTAATCTACTGCCGCCACCTACATAAAGTTATTAACCCCTATCCTGCCATTCCCAGACCCCGCCGCAATTAAATAAATTGTTTAACCCCTAAACTGCAGCTCCCGGAGCCCACCGCCACCTATATTATATTTACTGCCGCCACCTACATAAAGTTATTAACCCCTATCCTGCTAATCCCGGACCCCGCCGCAACTAAATAAATTGTTTAACCCCTAATCTGCACCCCCCTACATCGCTGCCACTATAATAACCATATTAACCCCTAAACCTAAGTCTAACCCTAACACCCCCTAACTTAAATATAATTTTAATAAATCTAAACAAAAATTACTATAATTAACTAAATAATTCCTATTTAAAACTAAATACCTATAAATAAACCCTAAAATAGCTACAATATAACTAATAGTTACATTGTAGCCATTTTAGGATTTATTTTTATTTTACAGGCAACTTTGTATTTATTTTAACTTGGTAGAATAGTTATTAAATAGTTATTAACTATTTAATAACTTCCTAGTTAAAATAAATACAAATTTATCTGTAAAATAAAACCTAACCTAAGTTACAATTACACCTAACACTACACTATAATTTAAATAATTCCCTAAATTAAAATAAATTAATTACAATTAAATAAAATTAACTAAAGTACAAAAAAAACAAACACTAAATTACAGAAAATAATAAAATAATTACAAGATTTTTAAACTAATTACACCTAATCTAATCCCCCTAATAAAATAAAAAGCCCCCCCAAAAAATAAAAATCCCTACCCTAAACTAAATTACAAATAGCCCTTAAAAGGGACTTTTGCGGGGCATTGCCCAAAAGTAATCCGCTCTATTACCTGCAAAAAAATAACAATCCCCCCCCAAATTTAAAACCCACCACCCACACACCCAACCCTACTCTAAAACCCACCCAATCCCCCCTTAATAAAACCTAACACTAACCCCTTGAAGATCACCCTACCTTGAGAAGTCTTCACCCAACGGAGGGGTCCGGGTACGGCGGTTTAGGGGTTAATACATATAATGTAGGTGACAGGGGGCTCCGGGAGTGGCGGTTTAGGGGTTAATACATATAATGTAGGTGGCGGTGGGCTCCGGGAACGGCGGTTCAGGGGTTAAACACTTTATTAGAGTTGCGGTGGGCTCCGGGAGTGGCGGTTTAGGGGTTAATAACTTTATTTAGTTGCAGTGGGCTCCGGGAGCGGCGGTATAGGGGGTAAAACAGTATAGTATAGTGTGGGTGATTAGTGACAGGTTACCAAGAAAGCTGCGAATAAGCCGATGAGCAGCGAGATCGATGACTGTTAGTTAACAACAGTCCGTTGCTCATCGCACCGTACTTGGTGCGCGTCTTTTTGACAGCTTTCTTGATAATTTTGGCGAATGTATTCAGGTCCGCGGCTGCAATGTTAGGCGATCTTAGGCGAGCGTATTGGTGCTGTTGAATGCAAGAAAGTCGATGGCTTGATAACTAGAGGCCTATGTATTTTTAAAAGATATATCTGTATATACCTATACATGTATATATTCATATAGATATATAGGTAGGTATACATATATATTTCACACAAAAAAAATCAGATAAATATAAAAATATCTATCAAACAATAGAACATTTCCTTCTATGTGAAGAACATTGGAATGTAAAATGTGCATACTTTGGGGCATAGCTTGATGCACTGTGTTTCAGCAGTTATGAAGCAGCGGTCACAAAGCAGACGGACAGACATCGCCAGAAATCAACCCGATCAAGTACGATTGGGTTGATTGACACCCCCCTGCTGGCGGCCGATTGGCCGCATGTCAGCAGGGGGCGGCATTGCACCAGCAGCTCTTGTGAGCTGCTGGTGCAATGCTGAATACGGCGAGCGTATTGCTCGTCGTATTCAGCGGGGTCTGTCGGACCTGATCCGCACTGTTGGATCAGGTCCGACAGACCTTGATAAATATGCCCCTTTATGTCAGATATAGCACACTTGGTTAAACACAATCAAGTTAGCAAACAAGCGATAGGTGTTTTTTTCTATAGGGAATCAAATTTAACGCAGTTGCAGTATTCGAATACTTTCAACTTGTAATACGATATCCTAAACGATACAAGTTTATTTTTAGCTTTATTAGTCCACAAACGGAAGTGTTAAATACCACTCCATTTGTAATCATGCGCAAAATCAGTAACCTAGGTGATAAATTTGCTTCAAATTGCCGAAACCAGCTACTTGATATGCAGGTTGTAGAATTTGCTTTTTGGCCTCAATTTTACACAAAAGCAATAACTGTTTAAAGGAAAAATAAACTGTTTCATTGTTGTAATTAAAAAGCACTGAGCAGTGGCTTATACTTAATACAAATCACTGCAATATATATATATTATGCATTGATATAAAAAGGATTGTACAGTTTATTTATTTTATTTAAACTTCAATTGTGCAATGTCCATTACTTAACCAGCATGATGTCATGAAACTTCCAGCATTGGTTTAGTATTAATACCTTCATGCCACAAGTGTTTAACATTGGAATAAAATTCTGAGGTAAACTATTGCTGCAAAAATTAAATCAAGCGATCGTTGATGCAATCACATATTTTCAAGGCCAGGATTGGATCTAAGGAGACCTTGAGTTCATCCAAAGGGGGAGGCTGCAAGACGCCTTATGATGTAGGATGTTCCATGCCGTCCTTTGGTGTTAAAGCCCAGCACTGTTAGGACAGAATGTAACATCCTAACGATGTGAAGGGGTTAAGTGAATGGACTAAACAGGGAGTCAGATTTGCTCATGCTCAGAACTGGCAGAATAAGACTTAAGTTTTAAAAAAGTCTTCACTCTTATCACACTGAGGACAGGGGTTACACTGAGAAATTCTAGGTGTTAATTTAGCAAGAAAACAAGCAAGTTGTTTGATGTTTTTAGATGGGTTTTTTTTACACAATCTTTTTCTTTTTATGTTTACTTTGATTTAACATATTTGTTTTTACTAAACTAACACTGTTTAATATCCCTTAAATGTCCCTTTAAATTGATTTATCATTTATTATCTGTACTGAGTGGGTGAACTGGTATACATTTCTTAAATAGATATTATTATAAATATAAGATTAGTGTCTCATTACCCCTCAGAAGTATATAATGTATTTGTAATATATAATGTATTTGTAAATATATTCAGCTCTTTTAACCAACCAACAAGTGCATTGAAAATAAGATTTTGTCTAAGAAATGAAAAGCAACACACAGCTGATGTTAAAGTCATATTCTGTTTATTAATCAGGCAAATAAATCCTAGACACTGTTGCCTTATTAAGTTCATCTGTGTCCTCAGGTATGACAAGACTCATTATAATACAAAACATAGTATATGAGGTTGAAAGAAGACAGAAGTCCATGGAGTTCAACCTATAAAATGAGTATATAAATATTGCCATACCCTGTGAGGGTGTCAGATGGTACATAATATATCATTCTTCCTTCTATGTCTTTCTGTGGGACAAAGTTGTTGTTCCGAGGAATTCTTCTACAGCAAAGTGGACAAGCCTCCTTCTCTAACACCTATCTTGAACTGCAGGTTGTATGACATACATGGCAACAGGAAGTGATGTGTCCTCAGGTACGACAAGACTCACGGAATTTGGCGGCGCTATACAAATAAATGATAATAATTATTATACATAACATAGTAAATGAGGTTGAAAGAAGGTAGACATCTATTGAGTTCAACCTATAAAATGAGTATATAAATATTTCCATACCCTATGAGGGTGTCAGATGGTACAGAATATATAATTATTCCTTCTATGTCTTTCTGTGGGACAAAGTTGTTTTTCCGAGGAATTCTTCTACAGCAAAGTGGACAAGTCTCTTTCTCTAACACCTATCTTGAACTGCAGGTTGTATGGCATACATGGCAACAGGAAGTGATGTGTCCTCAGGTACGACAAGACTCATTATAATACATAACATAGTAAATGAGGTTGAAAGAAGATAGACATCTATTGAGTTCAACCTATAAAATGAGTATATAAATATTGCCATACCCTGTGAGGGTGCACAATTTTCCATAATATATCATTTTGCCTTAACTGATTCCTCCTTTCCATGGAACTTAAGCATCTCTGTTGCTCTCTTTGGGTGGCCTGGAGATGCTGTCAGCGATCAAAAGAAAGACTGACTCTTTCTGATTGTTCAGTTCTCTCATCCCCTGTGTTTGGCTGCTCCTTCTCCTTGTTCTCCTCGGTATTCTTTGTTGCCTCACTAAGCTCTGGCCTTTTATACCCTGTCACTTATGTCATAATGAACATTCTGACATTTAGCAAAGAATGGACAAAAGGTAAAGTGGTTAAAAGTTGACATCATAATAGATGTACTAGTTGTAGTGTTGCTACCTTTTGCACATCCATTTTAGTACTTATTTTGAGGTGGCAAAGCATATGTGTGGGGGATGTGGTTTTCAGACAAGGCTTCACATGTTTGTACTAAAATATTTTATTTTACACAGTTTCAAATATGCATAAACACAGAGTGCCAGATTACAATTGGAGTGTTATTTAACACTCCCTCTCGAATGTAAGCTGCGCTAGAAGTAGACATTTTGCCCGCATTGGGTTGTGCTTGTATTAAAGTAAACTGCTTTCACTCGCGTGCTAACTTACGGCTAGATTTGGAGTTTTGTCGGTAACGACCCGAAAAGCTAACACCGGCTTTTTTCTGGCCGCACCATAAAAATAACTCTGGTATTGAGAGTCCACATAAAGGCTGCGTTAGGCTCCAAAAAAGGAGCGTAGAGCATATTTAACGCAGCTTCAACTCTCGATACCAGAGTTGCTTACGCAAGCGGCCAGCCTCAAAAACGTGCTCGTGCACGATTCCTCCATAGGAAACAATGGGGCTGTTTGAGCTGAAAAAAAACCTAACACCTGCAAAAAAGCCGCGTTCAGCTCCTAACGCAGCCCCATTGTTTGCTATGCGGAAACACTTCCTACGTCTGCACCTAACACTCTAACATGTACCCCGAGTCTAAACACCCCTAACCTTACACTTATTAACCCCTAATCTGTCGCCCCCGCTATCGCTGACCCCTGCATATTATTATTAACCCCTAATCTGCCGCTCCGTAAACCGCCGCTACTTACATTATCCCTATGTACCCCTAATCTGCTGCCCTAACATCTCCGACCCCTATATTATATTTATTAACCCCTAATCTGCCCCCCACAATGTCGCCTCCACCTGCCTACACTTATTAACCCCTAATCTGCCGAGCGGACCTGAGCGCTACTATAATAAAGTTATTAACCCCTAATCCGCCTCACTAACCCTATAATAAATAGTATTAACCCCTAATCTGCCCTCCCTAACATCGCTGACACCTAACTTCAATTATTAACCCCTAATCTGCCGACTGGAGCTCACCGCTATTCTAATAAATGTATTAACCCCTAAAGCTAAGTCTAACCATAACACTAACACCCCCCTAAGTTAAATATAATTTAAATCTAACGAAATTAATTAACTCTTATTAAATAAATTATTCCTATTTAAAGCTAAATACTTACCTGTAAAATAAATCCTAATATAGCTACAATATAAATTATAATTACATTGTAGCTATTTTAGGATTAATTTTTATTTTACAGGCAACTTTGTAATTATTTTAACCATGTACAATAGCTATTAAATAGTTAAGAACTATTTAATAGTTACCTAGTTAAAATAATAACAAAATAACCTGTAAAATAAATCCTAACCTAAGTTACAATTAAACCTAACACTATACTATCATTAAATTAATTAAATAAAATACCTACAATTACCTACAATTAAACCTAACACTACACTATCAATAAATTAATTAAATACAATATGTACAAATAACTACAATGAAATAAACTAACTAAGTTACAAAAAATAAAAAAATATTTACAAACATAAGAAAAATATTACAACAATTTTAAACTAATTACACCTACTCTAAGCCCCATAATAAAATAACAAAGACCCCCAAAATAAAAAATGCCCTACCCTATTCTAAATTACTAAAGTTCAAAGCTCTTTTACCTTACCAGCCCTGAACAGGGCCCTTTGCGGGGCATGCCCCAAAAAGTTCAGCTCTTTTTCCTGTAAAAAAAAACATACAATACCCCCCCCCAACATTACAGCCCACCACCCACATACCCCTAATCCAAGCCAAACCCCCCTTAAATAAACCTAACACTAAGCCCCTGAAGATCATCCTACCTTGTCTTCACCTCACCAGGTATCACCGATCGGTCCTGGCTCCAAAATCTTCATCCAACCCAAGCGGGGGCTAGACATCCATCATCCGGTGGCTGAAGAGGTCCAGAAGAGGCTCCAAAGTCTTCATCCTATCCGGGAAGAAGAGTAGATCCGGACCGGCAACCATCATCTTCCAAGCGGCATCTTCTATCTTCATCCGATGAGGACCGGCTCCATCCTGAAGACCTCCGACGCGGACCCATCTTCATCCGGCGACGTCCAACTGAAGAATGAAGGTTCCTTTAATGGACGTCATCCAAGATGGCGTCCCTCGAATTCCGATTGGCTGATAGGATTCTATCAGCCAATCGGAATTAAGGTAGGAATATTCTGATTTGCTGATGGAATCAGCCAATCAGAGTCAAGATCAATCCGATTGGCTGATCCAATCAGCCAATCAGATTGAGCTCGCATTCTATTGGCTGATCGGAACAGCCAATAGAATGCGAGCTCAATCTGATTGGCTGATTGGATCAGCCAATCGGATTGAACTTGATTCTGATTGGCTGATTCCATCAGCCAATCAGAATATTCCTACCTTAATTCCGATTGGCTGATAGAATCCTATCAGCCAATCGGAATTCGAGGGACGCCATCTTGGATGACGTCCCTTAAAGGAACCGTCATTCTTCAGTTGGACGTCGCCGGATGAAGATGGGTCCACGTCGGAGGTCTTCAGGATGGAGCCGGTCCTCATCGGATGAAGATAGAAGATGCCGCTTGGAAGATGATGGTTGCCGGTCCGGATCTACTCTTCTTCCCGGATAGGATGAAGACTTTGGAGCCTCTTCTGGACCTCTTCAGCCACCGGATGATGGATGTCTAGCCCCCGCTTGGGTTGGATGAAGATTTTGGAGCCAGGATGGATCGGTGATACCTGGTGAGGTGAAGACAAGGTAGGATGATCTTCAGGGGCTTAGTGTTAGGTTTATTTAAGGGGGGTTTGGGTTAGATTAGGGGTATGTGGGTGGTGGGTTGTAATGTTGGGGGGGTATTGCATGTTTTTTTTTACAGGAAAAAGAGCTGAACTTCTTGGGGCATGCCCCGCAAAGGGCCCTGTTCAGGGCTGGTAAGGTAAAAGAGCTTTGAACTTTAGTAATTTAGAATAGGGTAGGGCATTTTTTATTTTGGGGGTCTTTGTTATTTTATTAGGGGGCTTAGAGTAGGTGTAATTAGTTTAAAATTGTTGTAATATTTTTCTTATGTTTGTAAATATTTTTTTATTTTTTGTAGCTTAGTTCTTTTTTATTTTTTGTACTTTAGTTAGTTTATTTCATTGTAGTTATTTGTACATATTGTATTTAATTAATTTATTGATAGTGTAGTGTTAGGTTTAATTGTAGGTAATTGTAGGTATTTTATTTAATTAATTTAATGATAGTATAGTGTTAGGTTTAATTGTAACTTAGGTTAGGATTTATTTTACAGGTAAATTTGTAATTATTTTAACTAGGTAGCTATTAAATAGTTCTTAACTATTTAATAGCTATTGTACCTGGTTAAAATAATTACAAAGTTGCCTGTAAAATAAATATTAATCCTAAAATAGCTACAATGTAATTATAATTTATATTGTAGCTATATTAGGATTTATTTTACAGGTAAGTATTTAGCTTTAAATAGGAATAATTTATTTAATAAGAGTTAATTAATTTCGTTAGATTTAAATTATATTTAAGTTAGGGGGGTGTTAGTGTTAGGGTTAGACTTAGCTTTAGGGGTTAATACATTTATTAGAATAGCGGTGAGCTCCGGCCGGCAGATTAGGGGTTAATGTTTGAAGTTAGGTGTCGGCGATGTTAGGGAGGGCAGATTAGGGTTTAATAAATATAATATAGGGGTCGGCGGTGTTAGGGGCAGCAGATTAGGGGTACATAGCTAAAATGTAGGTGGCGGCGCTTTGCGGTCGGCAGATTAGGGGTTAATTATTGTAGGTAGCTGGCGGCGACGTTGTGGGGGGCAGGTTAGGGGTTAATAAATATAATACAGGGGTCGGCGGTGTTAGGGGCAGCAGATTAGGGGTACATAGGGATAACTTAGCTGGCGGCGCTTTGCGGTCGGCAGATTAGGGGTTAAAAAAAATAAATTGAGTGGCGGCGATGTGGGGGGACCTTGGTTTAGGGGTACATAGGTAGTTTATGGATGTTAGTGTACTTTAGAGTACAGTAGTTAAGAGCTTTATGAACCGGCGTTAGCCCAAAAAGCTCTTAACTACTGACTTTTTTCTGCGGCTGGAGTTTTGTCGTTAGATGTCTAACGCTCACTTCAGACACGACTCTAAATACCGGAGTTAGAAAGATCCCATTGAAAAGATAGGATACGCAAATGACGTAAGGGGATCTGCGGTATGGAAAAGTCGCGGCTGAAAAGTGAGCGTTAGACCCTTTTTTGAGTGACTCCAAATACCGGAGTTAGCCTAAAACCAGCGTTAGGAGCCTCTAACGCTGGTTTTCACGGCTAACGCCAAACTCCAAATCTAGGCCTTAGAATTCAATTGAGCAAAAAAAGTGGAAAAAACCTAACACCCTACTCGCGCCAACCCGAGTGCGCTAATACAACATAAAAATATGAATATTTCACATTCCAATGTTCTTCATATAACATAATATGTTCTATTTATTCATAAATACATATTTGTACAGTCCATGCATAGAATGTGACAGCACCACAGTACAACAATATTCTTAAAGGTGAATAATTTCTTTATTTGGATATCAAAACCATAAAAAAAGCAACGTTTCGGACCTACAATATCAAAACCATAAAAAAGCAACGTTTTGGACCTACATGGTCCTTAATCATGCGTGTAGGTCCGCAATGTCGCTTTTTTATGGTTTTGATATCCAAATAAAGAAATTATTCACCTTTAAGAATATTGTTGTACTGTGGAACTTCCTCTGCGTGATATATATATATATATATATATATATATATATATCTCACACAGAAGAAGTTCAGCACTCACAAGCACTCAGCTAAGATTAAAAGCAAAAATTAAAGAGTTAGTTACTGCATCTGGCCAAATGGGACAAGCCCAGGTACCACGTCAAGGTCTCTCCCAAAACCAATATTTTTTAACCCCTTAATGGCAACTGACGTACCAGGTACGTCATGCAAAAACTAACAGTTAATGACAATAGACGTACCTGGTACGTCAGTTGTTTAACAGAGTGCTGGAAGCGATCGCAATCGCTTCCAGCAGCTCTCAGGGTATTGCAGGGATGCCTCGATATGGAGGCATCCTGCAATACCTTTTTTACAAGCCTCCGATGCAGAGAGAGCCACTCTGTGGCCCTCTCTGCACCGGTAGCGATGGTGCCGTTTGTTGGTGGGAGGGAGCATAGCAGGGAGGCGGGTGGGCGGCCCATCGCTACCTGGCATCCGGTTCCTGTAAGTGCAATGTGCACACCGGGTGCCGAGAGCGTGCGGGGGGGCCTGCGGGGGCGCGGGTGTGTGTGCTCGCACGTGCGCGCATTAGTCACTAACACCAATGAGATTATGAGAGGGGAAAAAAAGTTAAGTTAATGAAATAAAATATAAAAGAATCTGGGAGGGGGATGGGGGTATTGAGGGGGGCTGCTACACTACAGAAAAAGTTTGAAGGTCAAAAGCAAAACAAAAATACTGTTGTTTTTGGGGGCAAACTGGGCACTGGCAGACAACTGCCAGTATCCAAGGGGGAGGGTTAGAGAGCTGTTTGGGGGGGGGATCAGGGAGGTTGGGGGCTAAGGCAGGGGTCCATCACAGCTGAATAAATATTTTTAAAAAATAAAATAAAAAAAACTCCTTTTATTTAGTACTTAAGATGGCAGGGACAATTGTGGGGTGGGGAGGGAAGAGAGCTGTTTGGGAGGGATCAGGGGGTGGGATGTGTCAGGTGGGAGGCTGATCTCTACACTAAAGCTACAATTAACCCTGCAAGTTCCCTACAAGCTACCTAATTAACTCCTTCACTGCTGGGCATAATTCACGTGTGGTGCGCAGCGGCATTGAGCGGCCTTCTAATTACCAAAAAATAACCCCAAAGCCATATAAGTCTGCTATTTCTTAACAAAGGGGATCCCAGAGAAGCATTTACAACCATTTGTGCCATAATTGCAGAAGCTGTTTATAAATAATTTCAGTGGGAAACCTAAAGTTTGTGACAAAATTTGTGAAAAAGTGAACATTTTTTTTAATTTGATCGCATTTGGCAGTGAAATGGTGGCATGAAATATATCAAAATGGGCCTAGATCAATACTTTATATACATGTCAAGGGATATTCAGGTATTCCTGACAGATATCAGGGTTTCAATGTAACTAGCGCTAATTTTGAAAAAAAGTGATTTGGTAATAGCAAAGTGCTACTTGTATTTATTGCCCTATAATTTGCAAAAAAAAACAAAGAACATGTAAACATTGGGTATTTCTAAACTCAGGACAAAATTTTGAAACTATTTAGTATGGTTGTTTTTTGGTGGTTGTAGATGTGTAACAGATTTTGGGGGTCAAAGTTAGAAAAAGTTTGTTTTTTCCATTTTTTCCTCATATTTTATAATTTTGTTTATAGTAAATTATAAGATATTATGAAAATAATGGTATCTTTAGAAAGTCCATTTATTGGCGAGAAAAACGGTATATAATATATGTGGGTACAGTAAATGAGTAAGAGGAAAATTACAGCTAAACACAAACACTGCAGAAATGTAAAAATAGCCCTTGTCCTTAAAGGGACAGTCAAGTCCAAAAAAACTTTCATGATTCAAATAGGGCATGTAATTTTAAACAAATTTCCAATTTACTTTTATCACCAATTTTGCTTTCTCTTGGTATTCTTAGTTGAAAGCTAAACCTAGGAGGTTCATATGCTAATTTCTTAGACCTTGAAGGCCGCCTCTAATCTAAATGCATTTTGATAGTTTTTCACCACTAGAGGGCATTAGTTCACATGTTTCATATAAATAACATTGAGCTCATGCACGTGAATTTACCATGGAGACAGCTCTGATTGGCTAAAATCCAAGTCTGTCAAAAGAACTGAAATAAGGGGGCAGTCTGCTGAGGCTTAGATACAAGGTAATTACAGAGGTAAAACATGTATAATTATAACTTTCCTGGAATGCTTGAAAGCCCTTTAATAAGCAAGGGACACTTTCTCAAGGTGCCTGTGCGCCTATTGGCAAGCAGGGGTCACTTTCGTGTTGTGTCTGAGCACCTATTGGTTAGCAGGGGCCAATTTCTTAGGTTGCCTGGGTGCCTATTGGTGAGCATGGGTTATATTCCTGTTGTTCCTGAGTGCCCAATAGTGATCAGGGGCGACTTTCCCAGGGTGTTTTGGTACCTGTGCTATTTTTGGCACTTTTCTGGCGGACCTGGGCACCTATTGGCTAGCAGGGGTTATCTATCTATTTATATGTTTGCTTGTTTGTCTGTCTGTTTATCTATTTATAAACATATGAGCCCTTTCCAGTTGAATACCTGAAAGCAAGAAAAATTATATGTATTCAATATTAATATTTAATATTGTTTTCTTACTCTGTATATGCTGTAAATATTTGACATTCCAATGTTCTTCGCATAGTACAAACTGCTCTATGGCCTCTATTTATCAAGCTGTCATCCGCAAATACGCTGGAATTCTGCAGCGTATTTGTGGCGAGCCTGATTCGCCTATGTTATCAAACCCTACAGACCCGCAAAAGTAGAATATAGTGACGTAACATACGATCCGCCGGACTCAGTCCAACACAGATCGATGGTTACGTCACTACAGATGTTCCGAACGCAAGTTCAGCACTATCTGACTACTTTTGCTAATTAACAAATATCTACCAGGTACGCTCGCCACTATTCCGGCCCAGCATACCTGGTTTTCAATCCGCCGCCCTGGAGGCGGTGGATGCCATAGGAATCAATGGGAGTCTGACAGCAGCGAAAGCTTATGTTCGCTGCTGCCCGATATCCCATTGATTCCTATGGGAACGTCTACACCTAACATGTACCCCGAGACTAAACACCCCTAATCTGCCCCCCCTACACCGCAGCCACCTACATTATACTTATTAACCCCTAAACCACCGCTCCCAGACCCCGCTGCAACTCTAATAAATGTATTAACCCCTAAACCACCGCTCATGGAGCCCTCCGCCACCTACATTATACCTATTAACCCCTAATCTGCCGCCCCATATACTGCCGCCACCTACATAAAGTTATTAACCCCTATCCTGCCAATCCTGGACCCCGCCGCAACTAAATAAATTGTTTAACCCCTAAACTGCCGCTCCCGGAGCCCACCGCCACCTATATTATATTTATTAACCCCTAATCTGCCCCCCCCACACCGCTGCCACTATAATAACCATATTAACCCCTAAACCTAAGTCTAACCCTAACACACCCTAACTTAAATATAATTTTAATAAATCTAAATAAAAATTACTATAATTAACTAAATAATTCCTATTTAAAACTAAATACCTATAAAATAAACCCTAAGATAGCTACAATATAACTAATAGTTACATTGTAGCCATCTTAGGATTTATTTTCATTTTACAGGCAACTTTGTATTTATTTTAACTAGGTAGAATAGTTATTAAATAGTTATTAACTATTTAATAACTTCCTAGTTAAAATAAATACAAATTTACCTGTAAAATAAAACCTAACCTAAGTTACAATTACACCTAACACTACACTATATTTAATTAATTAATTAATAATTACAAGATTTTTAAACTAATAACACCTAATCTAATCCCCCTAATAAAATAAAAAGCCCCCCAAAATAATAAAAATCCCTACCCTATACTAAATTACAAATAGCCCTTAAAAGGGCCTTTTGCGGGGCATTGCCCTTAAGTAATCCGCTCTATTACCTGAAAAAAAATAACAATCCCCCCCAACATTAAAACCCACCAGCCAACCCTACTCTAAAACCCACCCAATCCCCCCTTAATAAAACCTAACACTAACCCCTTGAAGATCACCCTACCTTGAGAAGTCTTCACCCAACCGGGCCGAAGTCCTCAACGAAGCCGGGCGGAGTCTTCATCCAACCAGGCAGAAGAGGTCCTCCAGACGGGCAGAAGTGTTCATCCAGGCGGCATCTTCTATCTTCATCCATTCCTTTAAATGATGTCCTCCAAGATGGCGTCCCTTGAATTCCGATTGGCTGATAGAGTTCTATCAGCCAATCAGAATTAAAGTAGGAAAAATCCTATTGGCTGATGCAATCAGCCAATAGGATTGAAATTCAGTCCTATTGGCTGATGCAATCAGCTAATAGGATTGAGCTCGCATTCTATTGGCTGATTGGAACAGCCAATAGAATGCGAGCTCAATCCTATTGGCTGATTGCATCAGCCAATAGGATTTTTCCTAGATTGGCTGATAGAAGTCTATCAGCCAATCGGAATTCAAGGGATGCCATCTTGGATGACGTCATTTAAAGGAATATTCATTCATCGGGTAGTCGTCGGTCTGGATGGATGCTCCGCGTCGGATGTCTTCAAGATGGAGCCGCTCCTCATCGGATGGATAAAGATAGAAGATGCCGCCTGGATGAAGACTTCTGCCCGTCTGGAGGACCGCATCTGCCCGGTTGGATGAAGACTTCGCCCGGCTTTGTTGAGGACTTAGGCCCGGTTGGGTGAAGACTTCTCAAGGTAGGTTGATCTTCAGGGGGTTAGTGTTAGGTTTTATTAAGGGGGGATTGGGTGGGTTTTAGAGTAGGGTTGGGTGTGTGGGTGGTGGGTTGTAATGTTGGGGGGGGATTGTTATTTTTTTTACAGGTAATAGAGCTGATTACTTTGGGGCAATGCCACGCAAAAGGCCCTTTTAAGGGCTATTTGTAATTTGGTATAGGGTAGGATTTTTTTTTATTTTGGGGGGCTTTTTAATTTTATTAGGGGGATTAGATTAGGTGTAATTAGTTTAAAATTCTTGTAATTATTTTATTATTTTCTGTAATTTAGTGTTTGTTTGTTTTTGTACTTTAGTTAATTTTATTTAATTGTAATTAATTTATTTTAATTTAGGGAATTAATTTAATTATAGTGTATTGTTAAGTGTAATTGTAACTTAGGTTAGGTTTTATTTTACAGGTACTTTTGTATTTATTTTAACTAGGTAGTTATTAAATAGTTAATAACTATTTAATAACTATTCTACCTAGTTAAAATAAATACAAAGTTGACTGTAAAATAAAAATAAATCCTAAAATGGCTACAATGTAACTATTAGTTATATTATAGCTATCTTAGGGTTTATTTTACAGGTAAGTATTTATTCTTAAATAGGTATAATTTATTTCATGATAGGAATATTTATTTTGATTAATTTAAATTATATTTAAGTTAGGGGGTGTTAAAGGTTAGGGTTAGATTATAGTGGCGGCGATGTTGGGGGTGGGAGATTAGGGGTTAATAAATTTATTGTAGGTGGCGGCGGTGTAGGGGGGTCAGATTAGGGGTTAATAAATTTAATGTAGGTGGCGGTGGGGTCCGTGAGCGGCGGTTTAGGGTTTAAACATTTTATTTAGTTGCGGCGGGGTCTGGGATCGGCGGTTTAGGGGTTAATACATATAATGTAGGTGGCGGTGGGCTCCGGGAGCGGTGGTTTAGGGGTTAATACATATAATGTAGGTGGCGGTGGGCTCCAGGAACGGCGGTTTAGGGGTTAAACACTTTATTAGAGTTGCAGTGGGCTCCGGGAGCGGTGGTTTAGGGGTTAATAAATTTATTTAGTTGCGGTGGGCTCCGGGAGTGGCGGTATAGGGGGTAAAACAATATAGTATAGTGTGGGTGATTAGTGACAGGTTACCAAGAAAGCTGCGAATAAGCCAATGAGCAGCGAGATCGATGACTGTTAGTTAACAACAGTCCATTGCTCATCCCACCGTTCTTGGTGCGCGTCTTTTTGACAGCTTTCTTGATAATTTTGGCGAATGTATTCAGGTCCGCGGCAGCGATGTTAGGCGATCTTAGGCAAGCGTATTGGTGCCGTCGAATGCAAGAAAGTCGACGGCTTGATAACTAGAGGCCTATGTATTTTTAAAATATATATCTGTATATACCTATACATGTATATATTCATATAGATATATAGGTAGGTATAGATATATATTTCACACAAAAAAATCAGATAAATATAAAAATATCTATCAAACAATAGAACATTTCCTTCTATGTGAAGAACATTGGAATGTAAAATATGCATACTTTGGGGCATATGTATCAAGCTCTGAATGGACAAAGACCGCTGCTCCATAACCTGTCCGCCTGCTCTGAGCAGGCGGACAGACATCGCCAGAAATCAACCCGATCGAGTACGATCGGGTTGATTGACACCCCCCCTGCTGGTGGCCGATTGGCCGCGAGTCAGCAGGGGGCGGCATTGCACCAGCAGCCCTTGTGAGCTGCTGGTGCAATGCTGAATACGGCGAGCGTATTGCTCGTCGTATTCAGCGGGGTCTGTCGGACCTGATCTGCACTGTCGGATCAGGTCCGACAGACCTTGATAAATATGCCCCTTTATGTCAGATATAGCACACTTGGTTAAACACAATCAAGTTAGCAAACAAGCGATAGGTGTTTTTTTTATATAGGGAATCAAATTTAACGCGGTTGCAGTATTCGAAGTCCAGTGTTTAGTGTGCATCAGGTTTTGTTCGCAACAAAAAAATACTTTCAACTTGTAATACGATATCCTAAACGATACAAGTTTATTTTTAGCTTTATTAGTGCACAAACGGAAGTGTTAAATACCACTCCAATCTAGCGCAGAATCAGTAACCTAGGTGATCAATTTGCTTCAAATTGCCGAAACCAGCTACTTGATATGCAGCAATTGCAGGTTGTAGAATTTGCTTTTTGGCCTCAATTTTACACAAAAGCAATAACTGTTTAAAGGAAAAATAAACTGACCTGTTTCATTGTTGTAATTAAAAAGCACTGAGCAGTGGCTTATACTTAATACAAATCACTGCAATATAACATAAGTTATGTAAGAACTTACCTGATAAATTCATTTCTTTCTTATTGGCAAGAGTCCATGAGCAAGTGACATATGGGATATACAATCCTACCAGGAGGGGCAAAGTTTCCCAAACCTCAAAATGCCTATAAATACACCCCTCACCACACCCACAATTCAGTTTAACGAATAGCCAAGCAGTGGGGTGATAAAGAAAGGAGTGGAAAGCATCAACAAAGGAAATTTGGAGATAATTGTGCTTTATACAAAAAATCATAACCACCATAAAAAGGGTGGGCCTCATGGACTCTTGCCAATATGAAAGAAATGAATTTATCAGGTAAGTTCTTACATAAATTATGTTTTCTTTCATGTAATTGGCAAGAGTCCATGAGCTAGTGACATATGGGATATCAATACCCAAGATGTGGAGTCTTCCACTCAAGAGTCACTAGAGAGGGAGGGAATAAAATAAAAACAGCCATATTCCGCTGAAAAAATAATCCACAACCCAAAAAATAAGTTATTTTCACTTTGAAAAGAAAAAAACTTAAATCAAAAGCAGAAGAATCAAACTGAAACAGCTGCCTGAAGAACTTTTCTACCAAAAACTGCTTCCAAAGAAGCAAATATATCAAAATGGTAGAATTTAGTAAATGTATGCAAAGAGGACCAAGTTGCTGCTTTGCAAATCTGATCAACTGAGGCTTCATTCTTAAAAGCCCACGAAGTGGAGACTGATCTAGTAGAATGAGCTGTAATTCTCTGAGGCGGGGTTTGACCCGACTCCAAATAAGCTTGATGAATCAAAAGTTTCAACCAAGAAGCCAAGGAAATAGCAGAAGCTTTCTGACCTTTCCTAGGACCAGAAAATAAAACAAATAAACTGGAAGTCTTCCTGAAATTTTTAGTAGCTTCCACATAATATTTCAAAGCTCTTACCACATCCAAAGAATGTAAGGATCTCTCCAAAGAATTCTTAGGATTAGGACACAAGGAAGGGACAACAATTTCTCTACTAATGTTGTTAGAATTCACAACCTTAGGTAAAAATTGAAAAGAAGTCCGCAAAACTGCCTTATCCTGATGAAAAGGAGACTCACAAGAAAGAGCAGATAGCTCAGAAACTCTTCTAGCAGAAGAAATAGCCAAAAGGAACAACACTTTCCAGGAAAGTAGTTTAATGTTCAATGAATGCATAGGCTCAAATGGAGGAGCCTGTAAAGCCTTCAGAACCAAATTAAGACT
Source organism: Bombina bombina (assembly GCF_027579735.1). NCBI lineage: Eukaryota > Metazoa > Chordata > Amphibia > Anura > Bombinatoridae > Bombina > Bombina bombina. The sequence continues at coordinate 193,069,240 of NC_069500.1, forward strand.
CCAAGGAGGAGAAATTGATTTAATGACAGGCTTAATACGAACTAAAGCCTGTACAAAACAGTGAATATCAGGAAGTATAGCAATCTTTCTGTGAAATAAAACAGAAAGAGCGGAGATTTGTCCTTTCAAGGAACTTGCAGACAAACCCTTATCCAAACCATCCTGAAGGAACTGTAAAATTCTAGGAATTCTAAAAGAATGCCAGGAGAATTTATGAGAAGAACACCATGAAATGTAAGTCTTCCAAACTCTATAATAAATCTTTCTAGAGACAGATTTACGAGCTTGTAACATAGTATTAATCACTGAGTCAGAGAAACCTCTATGACTTAGAACTAAGCGTTCAATTTCCATACCTTCAAATTTAATGATTTGAGATCCTGATGGAAAAACGGACCTTGAGATAGTAGGTCCGTCCGTAACGGAAGTGGCCAAGGTGGGCAACTGGACATCCGAACCAGATCCGCATACCAAAACCTGTGTGGCCATGCTGGAGCCACCAGCAACACAAAAGACTGTTCCATGATGATTTTGGAGATCACTCTTGGAAGGAGAACTAGAGGCGGGAAGATGTAAGCAGGTTGATAACACCAAGGAAGTGTCAGCGTATCCACTGCTTCCGCCTGAACATCCCTGGACCTGGACAGGTATCTGGGAAGTTTCTTGTTTAGATGAGAGGCCATGAGATCTATCTCTGGAAGTCCCCACATCTGAACAATCTGAGAAAACACATCTGGATGGAGAGACCACTCCCCTGGATGTAAAGTCTGGCGGCTGAGATAATCCGCCTCCCAATTGTCTACGCCTGGGATATGCACCGCAGAGATTAGACAGGAGCTGGATTCTGCCCAGGCAAGTATCCGAGATACTTCTTTCATAGCTTGAGGACTGTGAGTCCCACCCTGATGATTGACATAAGCCACAGTTGTGATATTGTCTGTCTGAAAACAAATGAACGGTTCTCTCTTTAGCAGAGGCCAGAACTGAAGAGCCCTGAGAATTGCACGGAGTTCTAAAATATTTATTGGTAATCTCGCCTCTTGAGATTTCCAAACCCCTTGTGCTGTCAGAGATCCCCAAACAGCTCCCCAACCTGAAAGACTCGCATCTGTTGTGATCACAGTCCAGGTTGGGCGAACAAAAGAAGCCCCTTGAACCAAACGATGGTGATCTATCCACCATGTCAGAGAGAGTCGTACATTGGGATTCAAGGATATTAATTGTGATATCTTTGTATAATCCCTGCACCATTGATTCAGCATACAAAGCTGTATAGGTCTCATGTGAAAACGAGCAAAGGGGATTGCGTCCGATGCTGCAGTCATAAGACCTAAAACTTCCATGCACATAGCCACTGAAGGGAATGACTGAGACTGACAGAGCCGGCATGCTGCAACCAATTTTAAACGTCTCTTGTCTGTTAGAGACAGAGTCATGGACACTGAATCTATCTGGAAGCCTAAAAAGGTGACCCTTGTCTGAGGAATCAAGAAACTTTTTGGTAAATTGATCCTCCAACCATGTTTCCGAAGAAACAACACTAGTTGATTCGTGTGAGATTCTGCAGTATGTAAAGACTGAGCTAGTACCAAGATATCGTCCAAATAAGGAAACACCGCAATACCCTGTTCTCTGATTACAGATAGTAGGGCACCCAGAACCTTTGAAAAGATTCTTGGAGCTGTTGCTAGGCCAAATGGAAGAGCAACAAATTGGTAGTGCTTGTCTAGAAAAGAGAATCTCAGAAACTGAAAGTGTTCTGGATGAATCGGAATATGAAGTTATGCATCCTGCAAGTCTATTGTGGACATATAATGTCCTTGCTGAACAAAAGGCAGAATAGTCCTTAAAGTCACCATCTTGAAAGTTGGTACTCTTACATAACGATTCAAAATTTTCAGATCCAGAACTGGTCTGAACAAATTTTCTTTCTTTGGTACAATGAATAGGTTTGAATAAAACCCCAAACCTTGTTCCTGAGGAGGAACTGGCATGATTACCCCTGAAGACTCCAGGTCTGAAACACACTTCAGAAAAGCCTGAGCTTTTACTGGATTTACAGGGATGCGTGAGAGAAAATATCTTCTCACAGGAGGTCTTACTTTGAATCCTATTCGATACCCTTGAGAGACAATGCTCTGAATCCAATGATTTTGGACAGACTTTATCCAAAATTCCTTGAAAAACCTTAATCTGCCCCCTACCAGCTGAGCTGGAATGAGGGCCGCACCTTCATGCGGACTTAGGGGCAGACTTTGGTTTCCTAAATGGCTTGGATTTATTCCAATTTAAGGAAGGCTTCCAACTGGAAGAAGATTCCTTGGGAGGAGGATTGAGTTTTTGTTCCTTATTCTGATGAAAGGAACGAAAATGGTTAGAAGCCTTAGATTTACCCTTAGGTTTTTTAACATGAGACAAAAAAATTCCTTTTCCTCCAGTGATAGTTGAAATAATAGAATCCAACTGAGAACCAAATAAATTATTACCTTGGAAAGAAAGAGATAGTAATCTAGATTTAGATGTCTTATCAGCATTCCAAGATTTAAGCCAAAAAGCTCTTCTAGCTAATACAGCTAAAGACATGGATCTAACATCAATTTTGATAATATCAAAAATGGCATCACAAATAAAATGATTAGCATGTTGCAGTAAGCGAACAATGCTAGATATGTCAAAATCCAATTCATGTTGCGCTAAATTTTCCAACCAGAAAGTTGATGCAGCCGCAACATCACCCAAAGAAATAGCAGGTCTGAGAAGATGACCTGAATATAAATAGGCCTTCCTTAGATAAGATTCAAGTTTCCTATCTAAAGGATCCCTAAAGGAAGTGCTATCTTCCATAGGAATAGTGGTACGTTTAGCAAGAGTAGAAATAGCCCCATCAACTTTTCCCAAAACTCTATAGATTTTGCTGGTAAAGGATACAATCTCTTAAACCTTGAAGAAGGAATAAAGGAAGTACCTGGCTTATTCCTTAGAAATCATATCAGAAATAGCCTCAGGAATGGGAAAAACACCTGGGGAAACCACAGGAGGTTTAAAAACAGCATTTAAATGTTTAATAGACTGAACATCAATAGGACTGGTTACCTCAATATCCAAAGTAATTAACACTTCTTTTAATAAAGAACGCATATACTCTATTTTAAATAAATAAGTAGATTTGTCAGTGTCAATATCTGAGGAAGGATCTTCTGTTTCAGATAGATCCTCATCAGAAGAGGATGAATTATTATGTTGTTGGTCATTTGAAATTTCATCAGCTAAATTAGAAGTTTTAAAAGACCTTTTACGTTTATTAGAAGGTGGAAATGCAGACAAAGCCTTCATAATAGAATCAGAAACAAATTCTTTAAAATTTACAGGTATATCATGCACATTAGAAGTTGGAGGAACTGCAACTGGCAATGTACTATTACTGATAGAAACACAATCTGCATGTAAAAGTTTATCATGACAACTATTACAAATGTAGTGGTGTGTGATATAGAGGCGCAGGTATTTTCTTATTCGGTGCTCCAGAATTGCTCTGAAAAAGTTCAGAGTCCAGCTTCCTCTCAAGAGTTAATCTGTGTGATGTATTGCGGTTAAAGATTCCCCAAATCCACTGTGGCTGTGAATACAGGATAACGTACTCAAAATACAATGTATAGCTGATGCAAAATGTGCAGTATACTTACTCCGATAAAATCGGAATCCGGCTCCTTGTACAGCGTTCCCGCTGATGTGATTGAAAGAATCCAAAAGGCAGCAAACAAAATTCGTAAAAGATACAAATTTATTTAAAAGTGTCACTATGGACAGATAGATAAAAGCTCATAATCAAAAGCTCTACGCGTTTCAACGATATTTCGTCTTTCTCAAGAGCAGTAAAATAATGAGATGCTGCCTTTGGGTTTACACAGGTGCTTTTTATACAAAAATAATCAATGTTCCTTTTCCGGTTTTACCGGAGCCAGACTCACAAAGTTAAAGTATTAATATCGTCAGCCGATTTCTATTTAGATCAAAATTCAAAGATAACTTTTTTTGTGTGCAAAAAATGCAAAGAATCTAATTATTATTTTAATATATAAATCGGATGAGGATATTTTGACAATTTTACCTCGCTTGTTTAGGACCAATCAAAATCATTTAAGAAAAACAGTAGTTCCCTTTCGAGTTCATAATGAACGTAAGTTCCAAAACAGGTCCGCTCCTGTGTTGTGATCACATGTTATTGGAAGGGCCAATCCTGGATAGTTTTCGGCAACCTTTTGTTTTCATTCCAATGTAGATGAATTTTTCTTTGGATATAGCAAAAAAGGGGGGGTTATCAGCTTGTCCATAGTCCTTGTTTATCCAATAGTTGTGTACGATGATCTAAAATTAATGGTGCAGATCACTAAGAGTTCATTTTGCAAAAAACATTACACTTTTATAAGAGAAACATTTCATTTCAAAATTGTTATATTATTCAAAATTGGATGGACGTTTATGAATGCTATGTTATTTATTATAGATAGTAGAATAAACTGCTTATATGAATAACATTGATGGAAATAATATATCACTGATGTGATACATATTGAATAGCATTACAAATTTCATGATAGATACAAAATATAAAAATAAAAATAAATAAAATAAAATAAAATAAAAAATAAAAAATAAAAATATTAATAATACATATAAAATACATATACAAATATGAATGATAAAATAAAGCAGAAATTGATGATGTATAGATAAACCATCTTTTTATATTATATTCTTAGATAAAATTATATGAAGGCTGCTTCTCTAATGTCTTTGTTTAATCCATGGTGGCCATAGGTCTTTAGTGTGTGTATCCACTATAATTCTCTCTTATTTAGTGATTTTTCTATTTCACCTCCTCTCCAATGTAGGGAGACTTTTTCGATGCCTATCCAAAATAGATGATTTTTGTTTTTATAACATTGGCAGTTGTTAAAGTGAATAGGGACACCATGATCATCCTTCTTTTTTTCAATTTTATATAAATGTTCAAGTATTCTAGTTTTTATGAATCTTGAAGTTTGGCCTAAGTATTGTACTTTGCATTCACATTGTATTAGATATATCACGTTCTTGGTTTTTCAACTGATAAATTCTTTAATTGGATATGTTTTGCCTGTTACTGTTGAAGTAAAAGTTTTATATGTCTTTTTTGTGTGGTTGCATGCTTTGCAATGTCCACAGGTGTAAAAACCTGTCAAATTTGAAATCTGAATTGGTTTGGGTGGATTCATTCCTTTTATAAGGGACGGTGCTAATCTTTGTTTAAAATTCATGCCTTTTCTAAAAGTAATAGATGGTCTATTTGGAATGATGTTTTTTAAATATTCATCATTTTTTAAAACTTTCCAGTGTTTATTTATTATGGCCTAGATTTGGAGTTTGGCGGTAGCCGTGAAAACCAGCGTTAGAGGCTCCTAACGCTGGTTTTAGGCTACCTCCGGTATTTGGAGTCAGTCAAAAAAGGGTCTAACGCTCACTTTTCAGCTGCAACTTTTCCATACTGCAGATCCCCTTACATAAATTGCGTATCCTATCTTTTCAATGGGATCTTTCTAACTCCGGTATTTAGAGTCGTGTCTGAAGTGAGTGTTAGAAATCTAACGACAAAACTCCAGCCGCAGAAAAAAGTCAGGAGTTAAGAGCTTTTTGGGCTAACGCCGGTTCATAAAGCTCTTAACTACTGTACTCTAAAGTACACTAACACCCATAAACTACCTATGTACCCCTAAACCGAGGTCCCCCCACATCGCCGCCACTCGATTACATTTTTTTAACCCCTAATCTGCCGACCGCCACCTACGTTATACTTATGTACCCCTAATCTGCTGCCCATAACACCGCCGACCCCTGTATTATATTTATTAACCCCTAATCTCCCCCCCACAACGTCGCCGCCAGCTACCTACAATAATTAACCCCTAATCTGCCGAACGCAAAGCACCGCCACCTACATTATAGCTATGTACCCCTAATCTGCTGCCCCTAACACCGCCGACCCCTATATTATATTTATTAACCCCTAATCTGCCCCCCACAACGTCGCCTCCACCAGCCTACACTTATTAACCCCTAATCTGCCGAGCGGACCGCACCGCTATTATAATAAAGTTATTAACCCCTAATCCGCCTCACTAACCCTATAATAAATAGTATTAACCCCTAATCTGTCCTCCCTAACATCGCCGACACCTAACTTCAAACATTAACCCCTAATCTGCCGACCGGAGCTCACCGCTATTTTAATAAATGTATTAACCCCTAAAGCTAAGTCTAACCCTAACACTAACACCCCCCTAAGTTAAATGTAATTTTAATCTAACGAAATTAATTAACTCTTATTAAATAAATTATTCCTATTTAAAGCTAAATACTTACCTGTAAAATAAATCCTAATATAGCTACAATATAAATTATAATTACATTGTAGCTATTTTAGGATTAATATTTATTTTACAGGCAACTTTGTAATTATTTTAACCAGGTACAATAGCTATTAAATAGTTATTAACTATTTAATAGCTACCTAGTTAAAATAATTACAAAATTACCTGTAAAATAAATCCTAACCTAAGTTACAATTAAACCTAACACTATACTATCATTAAATTAATTAAATAAAATACCTACAATTACCTACAATTAAACCTAACACTACACTATCAATAAATTAATTAAATACAATATGTACAAATAACTACAATGAAATAAACTAACTAAAGTACAAAAAATAAAAAAGAACTAAGTTACAAAAAATAAAAAAATATTTACAAACATAAGAAAAATATTACAACAATTTTAAACTAATTACACCTACTCTAAGCCCCCTAATAAAATAACAAAGACCCCCAAAATAAAAAATGCCCTACCCTATTCTAAATTACTAAAGTTCAAAGCTTTTTTACCTTACCAGCCCTGAACAGGGCCCTTTGCGGGGCATGCCCCAAGAAGTTCAGCTCTTTTTCCTGTAAAAAAAACATACAATACCCCCCCCAACATTACAACCCACCACCCACATACCCCTAATCTAACCCAACCCCCCCTTAAATAAACCTAACACTAAGCCCCTGAAGATCATCCTACCTTGTCTTCACCTCACCAGGTATCACCGATCCGTCCTGGCTCCAAAATCTTCATCCAACCCAAGCGGGGGCTGGTGATCCATCATCCGGTGGCTGAAGAGGTCCAGAAGAGGCTCCAAAGTCTTCATCCTATCTGGGAAGAAGAGTAGATCCGGACCGGCAACCATCATCTTCCAAGCGGCATCTTCTATCTTCATCCGATGAGGACCGGCTCCATCCTGAAGACCTCCGACGCGGACCCATCTTCATCCGGTGACGTCCAACTGAAGAATGACGGTTAATTTAAGGGACGTCATCCAAGATGGCGTCCCTCGAATTCCGATTGGCTGATAGGATTCTATCAGCCAATCGGAATTAAGGTAGGAATATTCTGATTGGCTGATGGAATCAGCCAATCAGAATCAAGTTCAATCCGATTGGCTGATCCGATCAGCCAATCAGATTGAGCTCGCATTCTATTGGCTGATCGGAACAGCCAATAGAATGCGAGCTCAATCTGATTGAACTTGATTCTGATTGGCTGATTCCATCAGCCAATCAGAATTTTCCTACCTTAATTCCGATTGGCTGATAGAATCCTATCAGCCAATCGGAATTCGAGGGACGCCATCTTGGATGACGTCCCTTAAAGGAACCTTCATTCGGCTAGTAGGCGTCGGGAGAAGAGGATGTTCCGCGTCGGATGGAAGATGATGGCTCCCGAAGAAAGAAGATTGAAGATGCCGTTGATAGAAGACTTCATCCGGATCATGGACCTCTTCAGCTCCCGCTTGGATGAAGACTCCAGCCGGATCATGGACCTCTTCAGCTCCCGCTTGGATGATGACTTCAGCCGGATCATGGACCTCTTCAGCCCCCCGCTTGGGCTTGGATCAGGACATCGGAGGAGCTCTTCTGGACCGATCGGTGAACCTGGTATGGTGAAGATAAGGTAGGAAGATCTTCAGGGGCTTAGTGTTAGGTTTATTTAAGGGGGGTTTGGGTTACAGAAAGGGGTATGTGGGTGGTGGGTTGTAATGTTGGGGGGGGTATTGTATGTTTTTTTTTACAGGCAAAAGAGCTGAACTTCTTGGGGCATGCCCCGCAAAGGGCCCTGTTCAGGGCTGGTAAGGTAAAAGAGCTTTGAACTTTAGTAATTTAGAATAGGGTAGGGCATTTTTTTTATTTTGGGGGGTTTTGTTATTTTATTAGGGGGCTTAGAGTAGGTGTAATTAGTTTAAAATTGTTGTAATATTTTTCTTATGTTTGTAAATATTTTTTTATTTTTTGTAACTTAGTTCTTTTTTATTTTTGGTACTTTAGTTAGTTTATTTCATTGTAGTTATTTGTAGGTATTGTATTTAATTAATTTATTGATAGTGTAGTGTTAGGTTTAATTGTAGGTAATTGTAGGTATTTTATTTAATTAATTTAATGATAGTATAGTGTTAGGTTTAATTGTAACTTAGGTTAGGATTTATTTTACAGGTAATTTTGTAATTATTTGAACTAGGTAGCTATTAAATAGTTAATAACTATTTAATAGCTATTGTACCTGGTTAAAATAATTACAAAGTTGCCTGTAAAATAAATATTAATCCTAAAATAGCTACAATGTAATTATAATTTATATTGTAGCTATATTAGGATTTATTTTACAGGTAAGTATTTAGCTTTAAATAGGAATAATTTATTTAATAAGAGTTAATTAATTTCGTTAGATTTAAATTATATTTAACTTAGGGGGGTGTTAGTGTTAGGGTTAGACTTAGCTTTAGGGGTTAATCCATTTATTAGAATAGCGGTGAGCTCTGGTCGGCAGATTAGGGGTTAATAATTGAAGTTAGGTGTCGGTGATGTTAGGGAGGGCAGATTAGGGGTTAATACTATTTATTATAGGGTTAGTGAGGCGGATTAGGGGTTAATAACTTTATTATAGTAGCGGTGCGGTCCGCTCGGCAGATTAGGGGTTAATAAGTGTAGGCAGGTGGAGGCGACCAATATAGCCACCTTTCTTTGCAAGGACACTCAAAAGCCTGCCATCCATGGATTCTGTCAGTGTTTTGATCTGTTCACCATCAACATTGCGTGCAGCAGCAAACACAGCCTCGCAGACACTGTTCAGAGAGGTGTACTGTTTTCCCTCCTTGTAAATCTCACATTTGATGGTGGACCACAGGTTCTCAATGGGGTTCAGATCAGGTGAACAAGGAGGCCATGTCATTAGATTTTCTTCTTTTATACCCTTTCTTGCCAGCCACGCTGTGGAGTACTTGGACGCGTGTGATGGAGCATTGTCCTGCATGAAAATCATGTTTTTCTTGAAGGATGCAGACTTCTTCCTGTACCACTGCTTGAAGAAGGTGTCTTCCAGAAACTGGCAGTAGGACTGGGAGTTGAGCTTGACTCCATCCTCAACCCGAAAAGGCCCCACAAGCTCATCTTTGATGATACCAGCCCAAACCAGTACTCCACCTCCACCTTGCTGGCGTCTGAGTCGGACTGGAGCTCTCTGCCCTTTACCAATCCAGCCACGGGCCCATCCATCTGGCCCATCAAGACTCACTCTCATTTCATCAGTCCATAAAACCTTAGAAAAATCAGTCTTGAGATATTTCTTGGCCCAATCTTGACGTTTCAGCTTGTGTGTCTTGTTCAGTGGTGATCGTCTTTCAGCCTTTCTTACCTTGGCCATGTCTCTGAGTATTGCACACCTTGTGCTTTTGGGCACTCCAGTGATGTTGCAGCTCTGAAATATGGCCAAACTGGTGGCAAGTGGCATCTTGGCAGCTGCACGCTTGACTTTTCTCAGTTCATGGGCAGTTATTTTGCGCCTTGGTTTTTCCACACGCTTCTTGCGACCCTGTTGACTATTTTGAATGAAACGCTTGATTGTTCGATGATCACGCTTCAGAAGTGCTGCATCCCTCTGCAAGATATCTCACTATTTTTGACTTTTCTGAGCCTGTCAAGTCCTTCTTTTGACCCATTTTGCCAAAGGAAAGGAAGTTGCCTAATAATTATGCACACCTGATATAGGGTGTTGATGTCATTAGACCACACCCCTTCTCATTACAGAGATGCACATCACCTAATATGCTTAATTGGTAGTAGGCTTTCGAGCCTATACAGCTTGGAGTAAGACAACATGCATAAAGAGGATGATGTGGTCAAAATACTAATTTGCCTAATAATTCTGCACTCCCTGTATAAGTTTATGCTATGTAGTGTGTGTGTGTCTGCATGTATAAGTGTATACTATGTAGTGTCTGTGTATCTGCATGTATAAGTGTATGCTGCCTGTATAAGTGTATGCTATGTAATGTGTGTGTGCATCTGCATGTATAAGTGTATGCTATGTAGTGTGTGTGTATCTTTATGTGTAAGTGTATGCTATGTAGTGTGTGTATCTTCATGTGTAAGTGTATGCTATGTAGTGTGTGTGTATCTGCATGTATAAGTGTATGCTATGTAGTGTGTGTGTATCTGCATGTATAAGTGTATGCTATGTAGTGTGTGTGTATCTGCATGTGTAAGTGTATGCTATTTAGTGTGTGTGTATCTGCATGTATAAGTGTATGCTATGTAGTGTGTGTATCTGCAATTACCTACAATTAAACCTAACACTACACTATCAATAAATTAATTAAATACAATATGTACAAATAACTACAATGAAATAAACTAACTAAAGTACAAAAAATAAAAAAGAACTAAGTTACAAAAAATAAAAAAATATTTACAAACATAAGAAAAATATTACAACAATTTTAAACTAATTACACCTACTCTAAGCCCCCTAATAAAATAACAAAGACCCCCAAAATAAAAAATGCCCTACCCTATTCTAAATTACTAAAGTTCAAAGCTTTTTTACCTTACCAGCCCTGAACAGGGCCCTTTGCGGGGCATGCCCCAAGAAGTTCAGCTCTTTTTCCTGTAAAAAAAACATACAATACCCCCCCCAACATTACAACCCACCACCCACATACCCCTAATCTAACCCAACCCCCCCTTAAATAAACCTAACACTAAGCCCCTGAAGATCATCCTACCTTGTCTTCACCTCACCAGGTATCACCGATCCGTCCTGGCTCCAAAATCTTCATCCAACCCAAGCGGGGGCTGGTGATCCATCATCCGGTGGCTGAAGAGGTCCAGAAGAGGCTCCAAAGTCTTCATCCTATCTGGGAAGAAGAGTAGATCCGGACCGGCAACCATCATCTTCCAAGCGGCATCTTCTATCTTCATCCGATGAGGACCGGCTCCATCCTGAAGACCTCCGACGCGGACCCATCTTCATCCGGTGACGTCCAACTGAAGAATGACGGTTAATTTAAGGGACGTCATCCAAGATGGCGTCCCTCGAATTCCGATTGGCTGATAGGATTCTATCAGCCAATCGGAATTAAGGTAGGAATATTCTGATTGGCTGATGGAATCAGCCAATCAGAATCAAGTTCAATCCGATTGGCTGATCCGATCAGCCAATCAGATTGAGCTCGCATTCTATTGGCTGATCGGAACAGCCAATAGAATGCGAGCTCAATCTGATTGAACTTGATTCTGATTGGCTGATTCCATCAGCCAATCAGAATTTTCCTACCTTAATTCCGATTGGCTGATAGAATCCTATCAGCCAATCGGAATTCGAGGGACGCCATCTTGGATGACGTCCCTTAAAGGAACCTTCATTCGGCTAGTAGGCGTCGGGAGAAGAGGATGTTCACCATCAACATTGCGTGCAGCAGCAAACACAGCCTCGCAGACACTGTTCAGAGAGGTGTACTGTTTTCCCTCCTTGTAAATCTCACATTTGATGGTGGACCACAGGTTCTCAATGGGGTTCAGATCAGGTGAACAAGGAGGCCATGTCATTAGATTTTCTTCTTTTATACCCTTTCTTGCCAGCCACGCTGTGGAGTACTTGGACGCGTGTGATGGAGCATTGTCCTGCATGAAAATCATGTTTTTCTTGAAGGATGCAGACTTCTTCCTGTACCACTGCTTGAAGAAGGTGTCTTCCAGAAACTGGCAGTAGGACTGGGAGTTGAGCTTGACTCCATCCTCAACCCGAAAAGGCCCCACAAGCTCATCTTTGATGATACCAGCCCAAACCAGTACTCCACCTCCACCTTGCTGGCGTCTGAGTCGGACTGGAGCTCTCTGCCCTTTACCAATCCAGCCACGGGCCCATCCATCTGGCCCATCAAGACGCACTCTCATTTCATCAGTCCATAAAACCTTAGAAAAATCAGTCTTGAGATATTTCTTGGCCCAGTCTTGACGTTTCAGCTTGTGTGTCTTGTTCAGTGGTGATCGTCTTTCAGCCTTTCTTACCTTGGCCATGTCTCTGAGTATTGCACACCTTGTGCTTTTGGGCACTCCAGTGATGTTGCAGCTCTGAAATATGGCCAAACTGGTGGCAAGTGGCATCTTGGCAGCTGCACGCTTGACTTTTCTCAGTTCATGGGCAGTTATTTTGCGCCTTGGTTTTTCCACACGCTTCTTGCGACCCTGTTGACTATTTTGAATGAAACGCTTGATTGTTCGATGATCACGCTTCAGAAGTGCTGCATCCCTCTGCAAGATATCTCACTATTTTTGACTTTTCTGAGCCTGTCAAGTCCTTCTTTTGACCCATTTTGCCAAAGGAAAGGAAGTTGCCTAATAATTATGCACACCTGATATAGGGTGTTGATGTCATTAGACCACACCCCTTCTCATTACAGAGATGCACATCACCTAATATGCTTAATTGGTAGTAGGCTTTCGAGCCTATACAGCTTGGAGTAAGACAACATGCATAAAGAGGATGATGTGGTCAAAATACTAATTTGCCTAATAATTCTGCACTCCCTGTATAAGTTTATGCTATGTAGTGTGTGTGTGTCTGCATGTATAAGTGTATACTATGTAGTGTCTGTGTATCTGCATGTATAAGTGTATGCTGCCTGTATAAGTGTATGCTATGTAATGTGTGTGTGCATCTGCATGTATAAGTGTATGCTATGTAGTGTGTGTGTATCTTTATGTGTAAGTGTATGCTATGTAGTGTGTGTATCTTCATGTGTAAGTGTATGCTATGTAGTGTGTGTGTATCTGCATGTATAAGTGTATGCTATGTAGTGTGTGTGTATCTGCATGTATAAGTGTATGCTATGTAGTGTGTGTGTATCTGCATGTGTAAGTGTATGCTATTTAGTGTGTGTGTATCTGCATGTATAAGTGTATGCTATGTAGTGTGTGTATCTGCATGTGTATGCTATGTAGTGTGTGTGTATCTGCATGTTTAAGTGTATGCTATGTAGTGTCTGTGTATCTGCCTGTATAAGTGTATGCTATGTAGTGTGTGTATCTGCATGTGTAAGTGTATGCTATGTAGTGTGTGTGTATTTGCTTGTATAAATGTATGCTATGTAGTGTGTGTATCTGCATGTGTAAGTGTATGCTATGTAGTCTGCTACTGTGCATTTTTGCTGACTTTAAAGGCCAGAATCTAGAATATTAATGGGGAATGCAGAGAGCAGTTTTAAATAATTTATTATTAAATGTCCAATTAAGATAAAAATCGTTAGCAATGTCTTTGCAAAGGATAATTAAATACATAGCTCACATAGCCATACCAGTGGTTTGAGCTTGTGTTTGATTTGCTGCCTAAGTGTATTAAAATCTATGACTTTGGGGGGCGGAGCCAGCAACTAAGCAGGGCAGACGTGTTTCATGGAGCTCCTGCAGAAATGTATTTAATACAATAGAAACTTGAAGCCAATCTTCTACAATTGACTGTAGAACTGGCCCTAGATGTGCAGATTTGCCTTTACAGTACTAGGGGTCGTTTTTGTCATACTTCCCTATCGGAATCCACGCCAGACAGCCGTTACAGACTAGGATGCACCCAGGTCACTGCGGCCTACTCAAGCTATGAAACCCAATATGGAGGAAGGGCCCTCTATTGTTTTGGCAGCTCTGCAGGGACTTAGTCTGTAGATATCGACTAGTTTTGATGATCTATCAACCAGCTTGCAGAACATTATGGCGCAACCGGTGATCCCGACACAGAACAGGTCGAGTAATGTAGACCTTCCGATCTGTGGTAATCAGCCTCTTTTGTTTATGAAGCAGACTGTGGAGCCTAAGGTGGACCTTACTCTTAAAATGCCCAGTGTACTTACGGGCCCTCCCCTGCCACGCATCGACCCTGATTTGGAGGATGTCATTGCTCTCATGGGTCAGAGGGTTGTGCTTTTGATTTCGCCAGAGGACCCCCTTGAGAGTACTCTACGACAGGACTCACCTACAGAGCTGCGGAGCTTGAATAAACCCTCGCTGCTGGAGAGCAGTATCGCTCTCGGAGATCCCACACATGGAAGCGTGAGTGTAATTACATTAGACCTTTCCCATGATGTTGTGACCCCGTGGAGCTCCATCTATCTTGCTACTCTATCCTTTGACGGTTGGAAATTGCCCGGTAGACTGTCGGTGTGTGATGGGGAATCGAGAGAGTGCTTCTCTACATCTGTATCGCATGATCTAATCATATCACCAGCCGGGCCTCACAAGTTGCCTGTCATACACTACAACGGCTTAGTGAGAGGCCCTTTTGATCCGGGAGGCTATCTCCATTATTTGCGGGCAGATTCGGTTGAGAGACTGTGACGCAGGCAGACAGTCTGTGGCTTTACAGTGGGTCCCGTTGCAACGATATGGAACTCTTTATTAAGCTGTAATTCTGCACATTATCGGCATATGTAGTAATACTTAGGATACTGATCATACCCAAAAGTGTCAGTTAGAATTGATGGTAATAAAATGTTTACATGTTTATGTAGGATAGCAGAGATCATTACTAAAGGGCTTTAGTTTTGCTATATGATAATGTGTCTACATCTGTGACTTTAAAATTGAGTATAGATGGAGCTACTAGCTCTAACAATCACCTCTCTTTTGACAACCTTGATTATATGGAAAATGTATGTTAATGTTAAATGTTATTGAGTTTATAACTGATTGTTCCATTTTAGTCTACTACATATCTATGCCCTAAAAGTTTTTTCTCTAGAAATAGGTAGTTATTGACTTCCTATATTATACACTTAGTAATTAGCCCAAGCAGTTAAGTGATTAAATTCCAGTATAGATTACCTGCGACCAACCAAAATGTTGAGACTGATTTCTGCCCATGGAGCAAAGATTGCACTTATATACCATCTCCCTCCTCCTATACTAAAGCTGGCATAGGCTAATATGCTTCTAGCATGCCAGCACAGACCCATAAAAATAGCTTCTGGTACCTTTCATGATTATTATTGTCCACTGGGCACAAAGACTTACTGTTGCTTAAACATTTTTTGCTGTAATATCAATGTTGAGATTTTCCTATTTATATGCGTCATAAAGAACTCCTCTATTTAGCCATATTTTACTTTGACATATCTAGATGTCTTCCTAGTTCATAACAGCAACTCTACCGGTGTATCCTTGTAATTGACTGTTAAAGCCTTAGACGGGGTCCGTAATTAGATTATCTTCAACATTTTCTATCTAAGACCACTTATATACGCCAATTTTAAAGGTTCTAAGGTTTAATGTTTTTTTTTTTAAATGTATAAAACATTTCTACCTATTGTCACGCTAGGAGAATATTGATAACTGTCCTGCACAGTATATATTGGTACCGTTCTCGTTGTATACTTTTAGGTGATGCATACTAGCTAATATCATGCCAGTTAGGGCCTTAAAGAGTCAGTCTATACTATTCCTTGCTTGTGATGTCACTCCTATCTATAGCTCCCATTTTTCATACACTAAGGATATATATGAGAGTTACACTGTAAGCCTTATTATCGTTCTTTCTCAAGAAAATGATATTCTCTGCGGTGACTTTATGGCTTGTACAATTTATCTGTTACTGCTGGGCCCCTCTCCTTCCTTTCCCGCCGGTACTGGTTGCCTGCGGGTCATACCCCTTCTCCTTTTTCCCGCATCGTCTATTGCTGACATTTCCCCAGGAGAGGGGCTCACCCAATATAACTTATGGCTCCTCCCCCCATCCTCATTTTTAGCTACTGTCCACCCTTATGTTAGGTGGACATATAAGCGGTATTTATCCGCTATTGATATTGTTCTGTTATAAGTTGCTCTTAGCTTTCTGTTTACAAAGAAAATGAGGCACTTTGCCCTCCACTTACATGCATTTAGTAGGAGCAACTTGTTATGACTCCCTATAATTTGTACATTTTTAGATAATAAATACACATATTTTATAATTAATATCTCATTCTATAAGAAGTATAAGTTTTCCGGGTTGTTTAAATTCTATCACTTTTTTATTATGTGTTTATATAGGAAACAAAAGGAAAAAAGAGGTAATGCTTGATTATATGTATTTGATTTTGTACTTGCATACAATGTCCTCTATATTTATAATGTTCTTTTGGTGAGATACATATATAATATCTGAATTAAGATTTCTTTATTCTCTTTTATGTAAAGGTTTCATTTCCCAATGGATAAACAATGTCATGTATGCAAAATTTACCAAAGTGATGCAAATTGTATATTATGTTCATGTTCTTTCTTTTTCTTGTATTGCCTCAATAAAAATCTTTGATTCAAAAAAAATAATCTATGACTTTATTTAGAATTTTATTTATATTACTTTGGTCTTATGATTTTTTAAGCCCCACCCACCACATTTCAATTTTTTGCCGGGGGGGGGTGTGTCCCTCTTTTGAATTTTGAAATGTTGGGAGGTATGCCATAATTCTCCATGAACGGGGATAACTTGGAGGAAGCATTAATAGCACTATTATGAGCAAACTCTGCCCAAGGTAACAGTTCAGACCAATTATTGTGGTGATCTGAGACATAGCAACAGAGGAACTGTTCCAGAGCTTGATTAGACCGTTCCGCAGCCCCATTGGATTGAGGGTGATATGCCGAGGAGAAGGAAAGCTGGATCCCCATTTGAGCACAAAAGGAACGCCAAAATCTGGAGACAAACTGGCTACCCCAGTCACACACTATCTCCTTGGGTAACCCATGTAAATGGAAGACCTCCCGGGCAAAAATTGAAGCAAGCTCCTAAACGGTAGGCAGATTCTTCAAGGGAATGCAATGTGAAATTTTAGAAAAACGGTCAACCACCATAAGGATAACAGTATTGCCATTGAAAACAGGGAGCTTGACAATGAAGTCCATGGAAAGATGTGTCCAAGGACGCTCACCATTAGCAATAGGTTGAAGAAGACCCACAGGAAGACGTCAAGGAGGCTTATTCTGTGCACAAACTGAGCAGGAGGCAACATACGTAGCAACATCAGAACGAAGACCTGACCACCAGAATTGTCGAGTGACAGACCAAATCATTTGGTTCTTGCCTGGGTGACTTGCGGCTTTAGGATCGTGATAAGTGTGCAAAAGTTTAGTTTGAAGATTCTCAGGAACAAAACACTTACCACTAGGTTTCTCAGGAGGTGCATTGGTTTGTGCAGCCAGGATCTCCTCCCCCAAGGGAGAAGTCAAATTAGTATGTATGGTTGCCAATATATGGTCAGGATGTATAACTAGAGTAGGCACAGACTCCTCCTTGGACAGAGGCGAAAATTGTCGAGAGAGGGCATCAGCCCTAACATTCTTACTACCAGGCAGGTAGGAGACCACATAATTAAATAGAGACAAAAATAGCGCCCATCTGGCCTATCGGGCGAAAAACGTTTTGATTCAGATAGATAAGTTAAATTCTTGTGGTCAGTAAGAATGAGCACTGGTACGCTAGTACCCTCGAGAAGATGCCTCCATTCCTTGAGTGCCAAAATTATGGCCAGTAATTCCCTGTCACCAATTTCATAATTGCACTCCGCTTTAGACATTTTCTTAGAGAAGAAACCGCACGGATGCAAGGAACCCTCAGGCATAGGACGTTGAGACAAAAGGGCACCTACTCAAGTCTCAGATGCATCGACCTCAAGAACGAAAGGCAGGACAGGGTTAGGATGAGCCAGAACTGGAGCGGTAGCAAAGGCAGTCTTAAGACTATCAAAGGCCTTAATGACAGTAGGTTACCAATGGAGTGCATCATTCTCTTTACGGGTCATGTCTGTGATAGGTTTGACCAAGGAAGAAAAGTTTTTAATAAACTTTCTATAGTAATATGCGAACCCCAAAAAACATTGAATAGACCGAAGACCAACTGGGCGAGGCCACTGCAGAACTGCAGACAGCTTTTCAGGATCCATGGACAACCCTGCAACGGAGATAACATAACCTAGGAAGGTCTGAGACAACGCAAGGGCAAAGCATACTAAACAGAGGCCCTTTAAATAATAAGTGATGACATCACAATTCTGAGACTGCAACCTGTTTAACACGGATGATGTACACCAGTCTGGCCATAAAAAGGCATGCAGGAAATGAGCAGCATCACACACTATGCACCAGAGTCAGCAAGAGAGGTGAGTAAAATGGCTGCCAGCAGCACATGGCAAACAAAGCAGGGAAAAAACCCTGACAGTCAGTCGTTAACATGCTCGCCAAATCTTGTGCTGGCCTCATGTGTTGGTCTCTAACATGATTGCCAAATTGTGTCCTGGCCTCACGTATCATATCTAACATACTCTCCAAATCTTGTTTTGGCTTCATGTTGTCTCTAACATGCTCGCTATATCTTGTTTTGGCCTTACATATCGTATCTAACATGCTCGCCAAATTGTGTCTTGGCCTCACGTATAATCTCTAATATGCTCGCCAAATCTTGTTCTGGCCTCATGTGTCATCTCTAACATGCTCGCCAAATTGTATCTTGGCCTCACGTATCATCTCTAATATGCTCGCCAAATCTTGTTCTGGCTTCATGTGTCGTCTCTAATACGCTTGCCAAATCTTGTTCTGGACTCACATGTCATCTCTAACATGCACGCCAAATCTTGTTCTGGCCTCATGTGTCGTTTCTTATATGCTTGCCAAATCTTGTTCTGGCCTTACGTGTCATCTCTAATATGCTCGTGCAACAGATAAAATGTATACCCTTATGAGATGCAAAATCTTTGGTGAAATATATCCCTATATCTCACTAATAAAAATAGGTACTGACAAAGATTGCGCTAATAGTAAGCTATCTCTAAATGAATAAATAAATCGACCCCAGAGCTTAAACGCAGAGCTTGATTTAAACCCTTTTCTCTAGTATTGTAATCTAATATTTCTCCATGTATATTCGTACTAGGTTAAATAAAATGATACACAATAGAAAAGAATAGGTATAGGAGTATATTTATCAAGCTCTGTACAGAGCTTGCTGCCCCGTGTTTCTGGCGAGCCTTCTAAAGACCGCTGCTCCATAACCTGTCCACCTGCTCTGAGGCGGCGGACAGAAATCAACAGAAATCAACCCAATCGAATACGATCGGGCTGATTGACACCCCCTGCTAGCGACCGATTGCAGGGGGCAGCATTGCACAAGCAATTATCGATGTGTCAGTCTCTGACATGCTTGCCAAATCTTGTTCTGGCATCACGTGGCAAACCTCGTAGTGCTTGTTACATTGTGTACAGGCTGTTGCAGTTTGATCAACAGCAGTAACGGCACACCGGTTCTCAAGGAAGTCTCATTTTGGACATTAGACACTTCACAGTTTGTGGAGCTGGTAAGAGTGTATGTACTAAAAACAGCTACCACATCAAACAGTATCTAAGAATTCAGTATTTACTAGTCAAACATAAAAATGGGACTAAAAAACATATAAATGAAAGCAATACAATATATAATATGTATACCACCGGTGGTACTATAAAAAAGGGGATAAAAAGTCCAAGCCTCCTGGCTAGCGAATTCCTAATAATGCAGACAGTTCAAGAAAGTGCTATTATTAAAGACCACTAAGCCCCATACAACTTTACAAGCTAACGGAGAGTCACTGAGTGTACAGCGAAATGTGAACGCTGAAGTCGCTGCATCCGCAGAGATCTAAGGACAACGGTAGAAGAGAGGGTGGACCACACAAGGTGCAGTGAGCAAACCTACATTTTCCCTGGAAACCGTTTTACTAGGTTAACACTTGAAGGTTGTGAACTTACCTGTATTCTGACCGTGGTATATAGTAAGGCTTGTAAATCTTCATATGGGAAGGAGATGCATAAATTACAAAAGTGCACAATGAAAATTGTAATTACATTACAGTAATACTACTAATATAAATGAGATTGTGCCAATAAAATGCCTTACTTTAAAACAATCATGGCGGGAGAAAGGGGAATCAGAGTTGTGGGTGCAAGAAACAAAAAAACCTTTCTTTACTGCTTTGTAATGATTTGCTGCCATCTAGTGGTCAATATGTTAATGCAGTTAGAGCTATTTGATCAGGAGATATACATTGATGCACACAAAAGTAAATAAATGCAATACCTAAAGAAATACGATGCAAGTGGTTTCAGCAGTTTCATATTGATAGTAGAGATAAATTACAGTTTGGATTAAAAATAATTACATGACTGCACTACTTTATAACATTCATATGCAATAAAATATCTGGCTAAACTATAGTCTCACAGTGGAAGCTAAACAGGTTAAGTGAGACCCTTACACCCCATCATAGGCTATAGCTCTAGGCTGATCTTGGTACAACTGACACCCTTCAAGGCTGCTCTAAGTTGTTGGTAGCTATCTCACTCCTCTTAGATAGAAACTTTATTTTGGCCCCTAAACATAGTTGGGCTTCCAAGCTCCTTTACAGACAATGTCTGGGTAAATCTTAAATAAATATTTCTGCACTATGTTGGCTTTACTTTCCTGAGTTTACATGTTTCAAAAAGTAGCAGAGGAGAGAAGCTGGATTATATACAGTATCAGATATGAAACCCCAATTTTTTTTATGACTCAGAGCATGCAATTTTAAGCAACTTTTTAATTTACTCCTAGTATCTTTATTTGAAAAGTAGGAATGTAAACTTAGGAGCCAGCCCATTTTTGGTTCAGCACCTGGGTAGCACTTGCTTATTGGTGTCTAAATGTGGCCACCAATCAGCAAGCGCTACCCAGGGTTCTGAACCAAAAATGGGCCAACTCCTAAGCTTACATTCCTGCTTTTCAAATAAAGATACCAAGAGAACAAAGAAAAATTGCTAATATGAGTACATTAGAAAGTTGCTTATAATTACATGCTCTATCTGAATTAAGAAATTTGGGTTTCATATCCCTTTAAAGCCCTTTGCAGCCTTTCTTTTTTTTTTGCAGGGCTCAGCAGTATGGCGATGTCAGGTTTTCAAAACAGTGGGAACTTACTTTGTAACTGAGTACCAGTATGGGCTCTGAATGAAACCCGTTGGCCCGGAAGTACATCAGTCTTAATGCTGCCTGTTTTGCGCTTACTCTCAATGCTCCTCACGGAAACATGAATCCTGTATACTGGTGCCCTGGAACATGAAGCTCCACCAAGGCTCCTGCTCTGTCTGATAGCGGGAGCGAGCTACATTGAGTGTAATGGCGCGATTGGGCCAGGCTGCGCTCAGGGGGAAAACCAGACCTGCTCAGTAGAGCAAGAGCGGCGGTCTGAAAAATCCTCTCTTATAATCAAATTTTAGCTGCAATATTATGTTGCATAAAGTTTGCGCTAAGATAATGTTATATATTTATGCACTATATAACATTATTTTGTAGGTTTACTGCCCCTTTAAATGAACATGCACAAGTGCACACACACACACACATATATATATATATATATATATATATATATATATATATATAAAAAACACTAGGCTTTAACTCGAGTGCTAACATTTTACTCTCAACTTTTAATATGAATTTGGCTAATACTTATTTGTTTATTAGTGCTTTTTATTCATTTTTATACTTTAATTGACAAGATAGTGTTGCAGTTTTTTTTTTTAAAGAAAGTATTGTCTATCGGCTAGATTACGAGTTTTGCGGTAAGGTAAAAAAGCAGCGTTAACAGGTCCTAACGCTGCTTTTTTACGCCTGCTGCTATTACGTGTCTTGCAGGTATAGGTGTACCGCACACTTGTTTGGCCTTACCGCAAACCGACTTACGTAAAGTTCGTAAACCCTTTTTTCTATGGGACTTCCATAGCGCTGGTATAACAAGTTTGTCCTGGGAGGCCAAAAAGTGAGCGGTACGCTGTAGCATAAAACTCATAACTAAAGTGCTAAAAAGTACACAAACACCCATAAACTACCTATTAACCCCTGAACCGAGGCCCTCCCGCATCGCAAACACTATAATAAAATTTTAACCCCTAATCTGCCGCTCCGGACATCGCCGCCACTAGAATAAACATATTAACCCCTAAACCGCCGCACTCCCACCTCGCAAACACTAATTAAATATTATTAACCCCTAATCTGCCACCCCTAACATCGCAGACACCTACATTATATTTATTAACCCCTAATCTGCTGCCCCCAACATCGCCGACACCTACATTATATTTATTAACCTCTAATCTCCTGCCCCCAATGTTGCTGCAACCTACCTACACTTATTAACCCCTAATGTTCCTCCCCCAACGTTGCCGCCACTATATTAAATGTATTAACCCCTAAATCTAAGTCTAATCCTAACCCTAACACCCCCTAACTTAAATATAATTTAAATAAATCTAAATAATATTACTATCATTAACTAAATTATTCCTATTTAAAACAAAATACTTACCTATAAAATAAACCCTAAGATAGCTACAATATAACTAATAGTTACATTGTAGCTAGCTTAGGGTTTATTTTTATTTTACAGGCAAGTTTGTATTTATTTTAACTATGTAGAATAGTTACTAAATAGTTATTAACTATTTACTAACTGCCTAGCTAAAATAAATACAAATTTACCTTAAAATAAAACCTAACCTATGTTACAATAACACCTAACACTACACTGCAATTAAATCAATTCCCTACATTAAATACAATTAAATAAATTAAATTAAATTAGCTAAATCACAAAAACAAACAAACACTAAATTACAGAAAATAAAAAACAAATTACAAGATCTTTAAACTAATTACACCTAATCTAAGAGCCCTGTCAAAATAAAAAAAGCCCACCCAAAATAAAAAAAAACCCTAGCCTAAACTAAACTACCAATAGCCCTTAAAAGGGCCTTTTGCGGGACATTGCCCCAAAGAAATCAGCTCTTTTACCTGTAAAAACAAACAAACAACCCCCCAACAGTAAAACCAACCACCCACACAACCAACCCCCAAATAAAAGCCTAACTAAAAAAAACTAAGCCCATGAAAAGGGCATTTGGATGGGCATTGCCCTTAAAAGGGCATTTAGCTCTATTGCTGCCCAAAGCCCTAACTTAAAAAATAAACCCACCCAATACACCTTTAAAAAATCCTAACACTAACCCCCGAAGATTCACTTAGTGGGAGAAGTCTTCATCCAAGTGGCAAGAGGTCCTCAACGAAGCTGGCAGAAGTGGTCCTCCAGACGGGCAGAAGTGGTCCTACAGATGGGCAGAAGTCTTCATCCAGATGGCATCTTCTATCTTCATCCTTCTACGCGGTGCGGCTCCATCTTCAAAACATCCGGCGCGGAGCGTCCTCTTCAAACGATGGCTTCTTCGGAATGAATATCTCTTTAAGTGATGTCATCCAAGATGGCGTCTCTTAGATTCCGATTGGCTGATAGAATTCTATCAGCCAATCGGAATTAAGGTAGAAAAAATCCTATTGGCTGATTCAATCAGCCAATAGGGGAACTTCAATCCTATTGGCTGATCCAATCAGCCAATAGGATTGAGCTCACATTCTATTGGCTGATTGGAACAGCCAATAGAATGCCAGCTCAATCCTATTGGCTGATTGCATCAGCCAATAGGATTTCTTCTACCTTAATTCCAATTGGCTGATAGAATTCTATCAGCCAATCGGAATCTAAGGGACGCCATCTTGGATGACGTCACTTAAAGAGATATTCATTCCGAAGAAGCCGTCATTTGAAGAGGATGCTCCGCGCCGGATGTCTTGAAGATGGAGCCGCTCCGCGTCGGAGGGATGAAGATAGAAGATGACGTCTGGACGAAGACTTCTGTCCGTCTGGAGGGCGACTTCTGCCCGTCTGGAAGACCACTTCTGCCGGCTTCGTTGAGGACCTCTTGCCACTTGGATGAAGACTTCTCCTGGTAAGTCAATCTTCGGGGGTTAGTGTTAGGATTTTTTAAGGGTGTATTGGGTGGGTTTATTTTTTAATTAGGGCTTTGGGCAGCAATAGAGCTAAATGCCCTTTTAAGGGCAATGCCCATGCAAATGCCCTTTTCAGGGCAATGGGGATCTTATGTTTTTTTAGTTAGGCTTTTATTTGGGGGGTTGGTTGTGTGGGTGGTGGGTTTTACTGTTGGGGGGTGTTTGTTTTTTTACAGGTAAAAGAGCTGATTTCTTTGGGGCAATGCCTTGCAAAAAGGCCCTTTTAAGGGCTATTGGTAGTTTAGTTTAGGCCAGTTTTTTTTATTTTGGGTGGGCTTTTTTATTTTGATAGGGCTCTTAGATTAGGTGTAATAAGTTTAGAGATTTGTAATTTGTTTTTTATTTCTGTAATTTAGTGTTTTTTTTGTGATTTAGCTAATTTAATTTAATTTATTTAATTGTATTTAATGTAGGGAATTGATTTAATTGTAGTGTAGTGTTAGGTGTTATTGTAACATAGGTTATGTTTTATTTTACAGGTAAATTTGTATTTATTTTAGCTAGGTAGTTAGTAAATAGTTAATAACTATTTAGTAACTATTCTACCTAGTTAAAATAAATACAAACTTGCCTGTAAAATAAAAATAAACCCTAAACTAGATACAATGTAACTATTAGTTATATTGTAGCTAGCTTAGGGTTTATTTTATAGGTAAGTATTTAGTTTTAAATAGGAATAACTTAGTTAATGATAGTAATTTCATTTAGATTTATTTAAATTATATTTAAGTTAGGGGGGGTTAGGGTTAGACTTAGATTTAGGGGTTAATACATTTAATATAGTGGTGGCGACGTTGGGGGTGGCAGATTATGGGTTCATAAATGTAGGTAGGTTGCAGCGACATTGGGGGCGGGAGATTAGGGGTTAATAAATATAATGTAGGTGTCGGCGATGTTGGGGGCAGCAGATTAGGGGTTAATAAGTATAATGTAGGTGGTGGCGATGTCCGGACCGTCAGATTAGGGGCTAATAAATATAATGTAGGTGTCGGCGATGTCAGCGGAAGATTAGGGGTGTTTAGACTCAGGGTTCATGTTAGGGTGTTAGGTGTAAACAAAAAATGTGTTTCACCATAGGAATCAATAGGGCTGCGTTACTGAGTTTTACGCTGCTTTATTGCAATTTTTCTCAGCTGGCTCTCCCCATTGATGTCAAGCACGTACGACCAGCTCACCGCTGACTTAAGCAGCGCTGGTATTAGAGTGCGGCATGGAGCTCAATTTTGCTCTACGCTCACTTCTTGCCTTTTAACGCCGGGGTTGTAAAAACCCGTAATACCAGCGTTGCAGGTAAGTGAGCGGTGAGAAAAACTGCACGGTAGCACAGCTCATAACGCAAAACTCGTAATCTAGGCGTATGACTCTTACTTTTATGAAATGGTGGATTTTCATCTCAAATGAATATAACTATATATACTGTATATACAGTATATATATCCCGCGCACTTTAAAACCTTCCCCAAGCCTAAAATCCTTTAAGAGATCCCTCTCTGCATATCTCAAAACAGAATACACCTGTCATAATTGATATTGATTATATATTTCCTACCTGTTACGCTGTCGGCATTTATCATTGCACAAGCAGTTCTTGTGAACTGCTTGTGCAATACCGCCCCCTGCAGATTCGCGGCCAATCGGCCACTAGCTGGGGGTGTCAACCCAATCGTATTTGATCGAGTTGATTTCTGTCCACTGCCTCAGAGCAGATGGACAATTTATGGAGCAGCGGTCTTTAGACCGCTGCTTCATAACTTCTGTTTCCAGCGAGCCATTCAGAGCTTGATAATTGGGCCCATAAGTCTCCAAGCATGCTACATATTTCGGCAATATTATGTGTTGCCACTTGTAATATAATCAATGATAGCACACGCCATACTCTTTCAATTGAAAGCACAGGACATGTTAAAAGATTCTCTGATAAATCTTTTTTTACGTTTTTCATTTGTGATACCAGACTGTGCGTTATTCTTAGCACAAGGTCGCAATATGGATAGAGCACACTGCGCTGTTGATAATGCTCCACTTGTAATCTAGGCCAAAAATTGGCAGTTCATTTTTTCTTCTTGTCTTCTGGAGGTAACGATTTCAAGCTACTGGTTTATTAATAGCAAAGGCAATTTGTGATTGGGATCTGCTGAAAACAAGTGCACTGTGATGAACAACATAATTAGTTACACTTTAGAGCAGTGATGGTTCTATACACTCCCAATTATTACTTAAACACTGCAAGCTTCATCTTAACATACCCAGTGTGCAGAGCAAGGAGAGGGGCAAATAGTTTAAATGAGAATTTTTTTCCTAAATCTATACAAAAAAGGGAAAGGTAGCTATGAGGTGTAAGTTCCCACGGGAATAGGGCCCTCAATTCCTCCTGTATGTGTTTGTAAATTTTGTCCTGTGTCTTAGAAGTTTTATATTGTTTTATTCAAATGAACTGTATCCATGATGGCGCTTCATAAATAAATAATAATAATAATAATAATTACCCAGTTTCTTTAAAATGTATCTTTATGATAAGTTTTTTGCTTCACTAAATTTTCGAGTCTGGAAGCACATTTGCTTTCAAACAAAGAGAACAATGATCACTAGATAAATCTCCGCACACGGCCATTCCTCACATTCTTCAGACACAGGGTATCTCTCACAGAGTACCCCACTTATTAATGTTTCTGCCAATTGAACAACACTTCCTCATACGTATTCAAACCAAGTTTCATTCACGATTGAAATAGGATGAGACAGATTTGATAAAATCTCATCCCATAAACAAACCTTTGAGAATCAGACCCAAGATTAGGGCTATTATCTGCCTATAATATATTCATACACTAGAGGCCATTCTACAAGCCGCAGGGGAGCAAATAGAAAATCTACTGTCATGTTGGCATTGAAAAGTCAGTAGCAAGTGAGAGAACCAGGCAATGAAGCAGCAAGGAGACCAAACTGGCAGTACATGTATACAGGTCAGTGGCAGGCAATGTCAATAATTCAGAGGGAGAGCATTACCAGGCAAGAACTGATATTGCTCCTTCCCCAAGCATAACCCCTAGTGAGCAAAGATCAAGAAGGATGAGCCTAGTGAAAGTCTGGACCAACACAGCGGACAATGCACAGAGGGGGAAGGGGGGGGGGGTGAGGACAGGAAAGGCAATCACAGAAAACTGGAGTCACAGAGTTAGAGATTAAAGGTCACCACATAGCAAATGTCTTGTCCTTATGGGATAATTCAAAATTGAAATATTTTTTTATACTTGAGGGATCTTAAATTACTCATAGAAACATAGATTATGATGGCAGATAAGAACCATAGGCCCAGCAAGTCTGCCCTATATTTTCTAAAAGCATAAACATATCTAGTTTGTAGGATAGCCTTATGTTATCCCTGGCATTATTAAAGTCCCCCACAGTGTTTGTCATTACCACCTCTTGTGGAAGTTTATTCCATGAATCAATCATCCTGTCTAAGCTCTGTTGAGAGGTGAACTATCATGGGAGGAGAATAAATAAAGATAAAAAGGTGTGTACAGGATAGCAGATACAGTATATAACTACTGAACATTACTAGCTCTTTCTAAAGTGATAGAGTGTCAGGCTCATATCTATTTGCTTTTAATGATATTCATAGGATAAAGGATGTGAAAAACAACAAAACATTAAATGCCTTCGGCCAGATAATGAGTTTCGTGTTAGGAGCTGTGCGGTGCTAACGAGCAGTTTTCTCTCACCGCTCACTTACCTGCAGCGCTGGTATTACGGGTTTTTACAAAGTCGGCGTAAAAAGGCAAGAAGTGAGTGTAGAGCAAAATTGTGCTCCATACCGCACTCCAATGCCAGCACTGCTTAAGTCAGCGGTGAGCTGGTCGTACGTGCTTGTGCACGATTTCCCCATAGACATCAATGGGGAGAGCCGGCTGAGAAAAAGTCTAACACCTGCCAAAAAGCAGCGTAAATCTCAATAACGCAGCCCCATTGATTCCTATGGGGAAACACATTTTATGTTTACACCTAACTCCCTAACATGAACCCCGAGTCTAAACACCCCTAATCTTACACTTATTAACCCCTAATCTGCCGCCCCTGACATCGCCGACACCTGCATTATACTTATTAACCCCTAATCTGCTGCTCCCAACATCGCCGACACCTACATTAAACTTATTAACCCCTAATCTGCTGCCCCCAACGTTGCCGCCACTATATTAAATTTATTAACCCCTGAACCTAAGTCTAACCCTAACCCT
The DNA here is from genome assembly GCF_027579735.1 of Bombina bombina. Classification (NCBI taxonomy): domain Eukaryota; kingdom Metazoa; phylum Chordata; class Amphibia; order Anura; family Bombinatoridae; genus Bombina; species Bombina bombina. Next base: position 193,097,772 of record NC_069500.1, read on the forward strand.
AACACCCCCTAATTGAAATATAATTTAAATAAATCTAAATAAAATTACTATCATTAACTACTTTATTCCTATTTAAAACTAAATACTTACCTATAAAATAAACCCTAAGCTAGCTACAATATAACTAATAGTTACATTGTAGCTAGCTTAGGGTTTATTTTTTATTTTACAGGCAAGTTTGTATTTATTTTAACTAGGTAGAATAGTTAGTAAATAGTTATTAACTATTTAATAACTACCTATCTAAAATAAATACAAATGTACCTGTAAAATAAAACCTAACCTAAGTTACACTAACACCTAACACTACACTACAATTAATAAAATTACCTACATTAAATTCAATTAAATAAATTAACACCCCCCCAACAGTAAAACCCATCACCCACACAACCAACCCCCCAAATAAAATACTAACTAAAAAAACCTAATTTTCCCTATTGCCCTGAAAAGGGTATTTGGATGGGCATTGCCCTTAAAAGGGCATTTAGCTCTATTGCAGGCCCAAAGCCCTAGCCTAAAAAATAAACCAACCCAATACACCCTTAAAAAAATCCTAACACTAACCCCAGAAGATTCACTAACCGGGAGAAGTCTTCATCCAAGCGGCAAGATGTCCTTGACGAAGCCGGCAGAAGTGGTCCTCCAGATGGGCAGAAGTCTTCATCCAGGCGGCATCTTCTATGTTCATCCATCCGGCGTGGAGCGGGTCCATCTTCAAGACATCCGACGCGGAGCATCCTCTTCAAACGACGGCTACTTCGTAATGAATATCTCTTTAAGTGACGTCATCCAAGATGGCGTCCCTTAGATTCTGATTGGCTGATAGAATTCTATCACCAAATCGGAATTAAGGTAGAAAAAATCCTATTGGCTGATGCAATCAGCCAATAGGGTTGAGCTGGCAGTCTATTGGCTGTTCCAATCAGCCAATAGAATGCAAGCTCAATCCTATTGGCTGATTGGATCAGCCAATAGGATTGAAGTTCAATCCTATTGGCTGATTGCATCAGGTAATAGGATTTTTTCTACCTTAATTCCGATTGGCTGATAGAATTCTACGAAGAAGCCGTCGTTTGAAGAGGATGCTCCGTGTCGGATGTCTTGAAGATGGACCCGCTCCGCGCTGGAAGGATGAAGATAGAAGATGCCGCCTGAATGAAGACTTCTGCCCATCTGGAGGACCACTTTTGCCCATCTGGAGGACCACTTTTGCCGGCTTCGTTGAGGACATCTTGCCGCTTGGATGAAGACTTCTCCTGGTAAGTGAATCTTCGGGGGTTAGTGTTAGGATTTTTTTAAGGGTGTATTTGGTGGGTTTATTTTTTAGGTTAGGGCTTTGGGCCTGCAATAGAGCTAAATGCCCTTTTCAGGGCAATGGGGAGCTTAGGTTTTTTTAGTTAGTATTTTATTTGGGGGGTTGGTTGTGTGGGTGGTGGGTTTTACTGTTGGGGGGGTGTTTGTATTTTTTTTTTACAGGAAAAAGAGCTGATTTCTTTGGGGCAATGCCCCACAAAAGGCCCTTTTAAGGGCTATTGGTAGTTTAGTTTAGGCTAGGGTTTTTTTTTTATTTTGGGGGGGCTTTTTTATTTTGATAGTGCTATTAGATTAGGTGTAATTAGTTTAAAGATCTGTAATTTGTTTTTTATTTTCTGTAATTTAGTGTTTTTTTGTAATTTAGCTAATTTAATTTAATTTATTTAATTGTATTTAATGTAGGTAATTTATTTAATTGTAGTGTGGTGTTAGGTGTTAGTGTAACTTAGGTTTTATTTTACAGGTACATTTGTATTTATTTTAGCTAGGTAGTTATTAAATAGCTAATAACTATTTACTAACTATTCTACCTAGTTAAAATAAATACAAACGTGTCTGTAAAATAAAAATAAACCCTAAGTTAGCTACAATGTAACTATTAATTATATTGTAGCTATCTTAGGGTTTATTTTATAGGTAAGTATTTAGTTTTAAATAGGAATAATGTAGTTAATGATAATAATCTTATTTAGATTTATTTAAATTATATTTCAATTAGGGGGTGTTAGGGTTAAACTTAGGTTTAGGGGTTAATAAATTTAATATAGTGGCTGCGACGTTGGGGACGGCAGATTAGGTGTTAATAAATATAATGTAGGTGGCGGCGATGTTAGGGGCGGCAGATTAGGGGTTAATATTATTTAACTAGTGCTTGCGAGGCGGGAGTGCGGCGGTTTAGAGGTTAATATGTTTATTATAGTGGTGGCGATGTCCGGAGCAGCAGATTAGGGGTTAAAATTTTATTATAGTGTTTGCGATGCGGGAGGGCCTCAGTTTAGGGGTTAATATGTAGTTTATGGGTGTTAGTGTACTTTTTAGCACTTTAGTTATGAGTTTTATGCTACGGCGTTGTAGTGTAAAACTCATAACTACTGACTTTAGAATGAGTTATGGATCTTGGAGGTAGAGGGTGTACCGCTCACTTTTTGGCCTCCCAGGACAGTCTCGTAATACCGGCATTATGCAAGTCCCATTGAAAAAAGGGTTTACGAAGTTTACATAAGTCGGTTTGTGGTAAGGCCAAAAAGTGTGTGAGGCCCCTAAACCTGCAAGACTCGTAATAGCAGCGGTAGTAAAAAAGCAGCGTTAGGACCTGTTAGCGCTGCTTTTTTACCTTACCGCAAAACTTGTAATCTAGCCGACTTTTTGGCCTCCCAGGACAGACTCGTAATACCAGCGTTATGCAAGCCCCATAGAAAAAAGGGTTTACGAAGTTTACGTAAGTCAGTTTGCGGTAAGGCCAAAAAAGTGTGCGTGGCCCCTAAACATGCAAGACTCATAATAGCAGCGGTAGTAAAAAAGTAGCGTTAGGATCTGTGAACACTGCTTTTTTACCTTACCGCAAAACTCGTAATCTAGCCGTTTATTTGTCATCTATATTAAGGAGCCCCTCAAATAGAAAAGTGAAAAATGATTTAGATATTAGATCATTATAGTTGGAGCAGCTCTTGTGGAATAACTTCTTAGATTAGAGTCTTCTTTAGGAAATGATTATACAATCTTTTGTATAACTCTCAGCAGATCATGTTTGATAGCTAAAAACACAAGATTATTACACTCCCCATTGGGTTAGTAATGAGAGAAATATTTTATTCTCTACATTATGAATGTAATGTCATTTGAACTGGTAGCTACAAAACTAAAATGTTTTTCCATAGGTGAAACATTCTTCTGTAATCTTTTTCAATACAAGGCTTTGCTGCATGCGGCAGATATGCATGTAGTGAGTATATAGTAAAGTAGAAAGTCATCTTTAGCTATTAATAAGACAACTGGATAAGGCTTACATATTTTTTCCTTACCACTGATCAGTGATGGAGCATAACCGCTTTACAACTAACCTTTTCTTTGCTAAAGCATTAACAGCTACTAATGACTATCTGCATTTCTGCTTATCGATAGATATATGATAGCCTATTGTTTATGCCTCGCTAAGGACTCAGTGTACACTGCTGCCAGGACTGTATCATTGACAGATTAAAGTCATATCAACATTTTTGATTCTCTTAGTGGCCAGTAGTGTATCTATCTTATTTATTATGTTTCTCACTATTTTGGGTGATTATTATTGCTTATTCTTATTGTGATAGGTAATAAAGTATTAATCGTTTTAAGTACCTCCATGCACCCCTGGATGATCTACATATTTTTCCAGGGATCCTTTTTTATTTAGATCTGGAGTCTTTGAGCTGTGAAATTGATTAGTGTTACACTATATATATATATATATATATATACACACAGTCATGGCCAAAAATATTGACACCCCTGCATTTATGTCAATGCACAATTTGGCCCAGAATATTGTTGCAATTTTTGGAGTTTTACGTGGAATAGGTCAGATTTGGCTTTTTTTCCCTCCACTTTGTGTGTCATACCAATACAAAAGGAATAATCATCTGACAGAAATGCAGGGGTGCCAATATTTTTTATATATATATATATATATATATATATATATATATATATATATATATATATATATATATATATATATATATATATATACACTCACAGGCCACTTTATTAGGTACACCTTGCTAGTACCAGGTTGGACCCACTTTTGCCTTCAGAACTGCCTTAATTCTTCATCGCATAGATTCAACAAGGTGTTGGAAACATTCCTCAGACATTTTGGTCTATATTGACATGATAGTATCACGTAGTTGCTGCAGATTTGTCGGCTGCACATCCATGATGCAAATCTCTTATTCCACCACATCCCAAAGGTGCTCTATTGGATTGAGATCTGGTGATTGTGGGGGCCATTGGAGTACATTGAACTCATTGGGGTCTATTTAAGAACGTGCGAGTGGACATGATCCCATATCGCGTATCATGTCTGCCACACATCGATAAATGCTGACAGCATACGCTGTCGGCATTTATCATTGCACCAGAAGTTCATGTGAACTGCTGGTGCAATGTCGCCCCCTGCAGATTTGCGGGCAATCGGCCGCTAGCAGGGGATGTCAATCAACCCAATCGTATTCAATCAGGTTGATTTCTGTCCGCCGCTTCAGAGTAGGGGGACAGGTTATGGAGCAGCGGTCTTTAGACCGCTGCTTCATAACTTGTGTTTCTGGTGAGCCTGAAGGGCCATACGGAGCTTGATAAATAGGCCCCATGGTCATGTTCAAGAAACCAGCTTGAGATGATTTGAGCTTTGTGACATGGTGCATTATCCTGCTGGAAGTAGCCATCAGCAGATGGTTTACACTGTAGTCATAAAGGGATGGAAATGGTCAGCAACAATACTCAGATAGGCCGTGGCATTTAAACGATGCTTCTATTCAAACTTCTATTGTCCAAATTTGGTGAGCCTGTGTGAATTGTAGCCTCAGTTTCCTGTTCTTAGCTGACAGGAGTGGCACCCGGTGTGGTCTTCTGCTGTTGTAGCCTATTTGCTTCAAGGTTCGATGTGTTGTGCATTCAGAGAAAAGACAGGAGAAGAACAGACTTGCAATGTCTTCCACCATTTAGGAATTAGACTTTTTTTGCGCAGTTAATCAAACATTGAAAGAGCTGTGTTCTATAAGCACATTTAATAGGTGGGGATTCATTAAGAAGTATCACAAAGGGGTTTAAAGATAAATTAATACCTAGAATTGCATCTATACACCTGGAAATAAGATTGGATAGCTGGGCAATACCACCATATATGCGATAATGTACCAACTTCTCCACAATGTCTCCAACATCTATTAGAGGCCGTAGGGAACAAGTTATGTAATCTATGTGGGGAAAAATACTATCTAGACAGAGTCTTATAGTTCAGTTCTACTATTGAAACAGATATAGATTATATTTTAGTATTAATGAATATCTTTCTCCATTGAGTCTTATCTAAATTGACATTCATTTTTTTCACCCATTTAGCAATAAAAGTAGGTAGTACATCTAGATAATTACCCTTCAGTAGTTTATATAATAATGAAACATGTTTGGCAGAGATACGTATCAACTATGTTTACCTTATTAGTTGAGTTATTACTATTTATGTTATATAAAGATGTACAATAATCCGCAACTGCATTAACAATATTATCATTGGTGATTTTTCTGTTTCCCATTTGTCCCAAGAACATTACGTATGTAGGTTAATTTCTTTTTCTGAAGTGATTGGGTCAGCATTTGCCCTGCTTTATTGTTTTTTTTTGGGGGGGGATCACATTTGTAGTTAAAGCTTATTGATAAGCACTTTTTAACAGATATTTATTCAATTTGTCCATAATTTGTAATAAATCCAACTGAATTTGATCAGATTTGGGGTTTTGCTTATTATAGGCATTCTAAATGTTCTAGTTTAGATGTTAGGGATGTATAATACTTATTTCTTTGTTTACGTTGCCATAATGTTATTTGTATAATTCCCCCCCATATGTAACATTTAAAAGCTTCCCATTTGTTAACAGCTGAGGTATTATTGGGTTGCTTAAGATCAAAATACATAGCTGTTTTTTAGCTAAAGATTGTTCAACTAAAAGATCATTAAAAAGGGTGGAATTCAAATCATAATATCCATTTGGCATGAAAGGTATTATTATCTATGTATGGTATTATATCTATGTACCCCTAATCTGCTGCCCCTAACACCGCCGACCCCTATATTATATTTATTAACCCCTAATCTGCCCCCCACAACGTCGCCGCCGCCGCCTAACTACAATAATTAACCCCTAATCTGCCGACCTCACCGCTACTATAATAAATGTATTAACCCCTAATCCGCCTCCCTCCCGCCTCACTAACCCTATAATAAATAGTATTAACCCCTAATCTGCCCTCCCTAACATCACCGACACCTAACTTCAAGTATTAACCCCTAATCTGCCGACCGGACCTCACCGCTACTCTATTAAATTTATTAACCCCTAAAGCTAAGTCTAACCCTAACACTAACACCCCCCTAAATTAAATATAATTTTTATCTAACGAAATAAATGAACTCTTATTAAATAAATTAATCCTATTTAAAGCTAAATACTTACCTGTAAAATAAACCCTAATATAGCTACAATATAAATTATAATTACATTGTAGCTATTTTAGGATTAATATTTATTTTACAGGGAACTTTGTAATTATTTTAACCAGGTACAATAGCTATTAAATAGTTAATAACTATTTAATAGCTACCTAGTTAAAATAATTACAAAATTACCTGTAAAATAAATCCTAACCTAAGTTACAATTAAACCTAACACTACACTATCAATAAATAAATTAAATAAAATACCTACAATTATCTACAATTAAATAAACTAACTAAAGTACAAAAAAATAAAAAAAGAACTAAGTTACAAAAAAATAAAAATAATTTACAAACATTAGAAATATATTACAACAATTTTAAGCTAATTACACCTACTCTAAGCCCCCTAATAAAATAACAAAGCCCCCCAAAATAAAAAAATGCCCTACCCTATTCTAAAATTAAAATAGAAAAGCTCTTTTACCTTACCAGCCCTTAAAAGGGCCTTTTGCGGGGCATGCCCCAAAGAAAACAGCTCTTTTGCCTGTAAAAAAAAAACATACAATACCCCCCCCCAACATTACAACCCACCACCCACATACCCCTAATCTAACCCAAACCCCCCTTAATGTAATCTTTTTATAATTTTTGTAAATAATTTTTTTATTTTTTGTACTTTAGTTAGTTTATTTATTTGTAGATAATTGTAGGTATTTTATTTAATTAATTTATTGATAGTGTAGTGTTAGGTTTAATTGTAGATAATTGTAGGTATTTTATTTAATTTATTTATTGATGGTGTAGTGTTAGGTTTAATTGTAACTTAGGTTAGGATTTATTTTACAGGTAATTTTGTAATTATTTTAACTAGGTAGCTATTAAATAGTTATTAACTATTTAATAGCTATTGTACCTGGTTAAAATAATTACAAAGTTGCCTGTAAAATAAATATTAATCCTAAAATAGTTCAATATAATTATAATTTATATTGTAGCTATATTAGGGTTTATTTTACAGGTAAGTATTTAGCTTTAAATAGGAATAATTTATTTAATAAGATTTAATTTATTTCGTTAGATAAAAATTATATTTAATTTAGGGGGGTGTTAGTGTTAGGGTTAGACTTAGCTTTAGGGGTTAATAAATTTAATAGAGTAGCGGTGAGGTCCGGTCGGCAGATTAGGGGGTTAATACTTGAAGTTAGGTGTCTGCGATGTTAGGGAGGGCAGATTAGGGGTTAATAATATTTATTATAGGGTTTTTGAGGCGGGAGTGAGGCGGATTAGGGCTTAATAACTTTATTATAGTAGCGGTGAGGTCCGGTCGGCAGATTAGGGATTAATAATTGTAGGTAGGTGGCGGCGACGTTGTGGGGGGCAGATTAGGGGTTAATAAATATAATATAGGGGGTCGGCGGTGTTAGGGGAAGCAGATTAGGGGTACATAGGGATAACGTAGGTTGCGGCGGTGTGCGGTCGGCAGATTAGGGGTTAAAAAAAATTAATAGAGTGGCGGCGATGTGGGGGGGACCTCGGTTTAGGGGTACATAGGTAGTTTATGGGTGTTAGTGTACTGTAGAGCACAGTAGTTAAGAGCTTTATGAACCGGCGTTAGCCCAGAAAGCTCTTAACTCCTGACTTTTTTCTGCGGCTGGAGTCTTGTCGTTAGATTTCTAACGCTCACTTCAGCCAAGACTCTAAATACCGGCGTTAGAAAGATCCCATTGAAAAGATAGGATACGCAAATGGCGTAGGGGGATCTGCGGTATGGCAAAGTCGCGGCTGCAAAGTGAGCGTTAGACCCTTACCTACACGACTCTAAATACCAGCGGTAGCCCAAAACCAGCGTTAGGAGCCTCTAACACTGGTTTTGACGGCTAACGCAGAACTCTAAATCTAGCCGTAGGTTTTTCTAGATTGATGTCATCCACGCTAACCCTTCTTGGGTAAATCTGATTTAACATGGACTTGTAATATCAAGTTGTGCGCCTTATGTTATTGCGTCCTGTGCTATAGTTAGCATGCCACTTGTAATCTGGGCCTTTATATTTTTCCTAATTAAGCTTATCAGGTTTAACAAGGTATTTATTATAGATATTAATTGTTTAAACAATTGTATCTCTTATGCTTTCCTTTTCTTGTTAAATTTGGCCATAGAAGAGATTGCCTCTTAAGACAGCTTTTGCTGCTTCCCAATAAAGTTCAATACTATTAACAGACTTGTTAATATTAATCTCATAATCTCTCCATTTTTCTATTTAAAAAAATGTAGAATTAATATTGGATATTAAATATTTCAGAAAATTAAAGCTTTTCCCAATAGGAGATTCATTAAATAGATGTAAGTTAACTGGAGCATTATTTGAAATGGTGATTGGATAGATCAATGTTTCAGTGGCCTCTTAACTTAAGTTTGCATCAATTATTTTTGAATAAGTTTTGTGAGCCTTATATATACACAAGTGAACTTTTTTTGATCTGGGTTATTAATTCTCCATATGTCTACAACCTCCAGGGAGCTGAACATGGAATGAAAGACCCCTGTTTCCCTTTTAAAACATCTACTATTTATTTTATCAAATGGAATTTTGAACCTATCTAATGGTATCTTTGGAGTCATATTAAATCTCCTCCGATGAACTGACAAGTTGATTCTCGGGGGACTTCCTGTTGGAGGCGGAGCGTACAGGTAGCTGCAGGTACCTGCTCCCGCTCCCAGACCCAGCGTCTAGGAGAGCTTTCCATTCGCCAACCGTTTGCAGTTTTTCCTTGCCCGCAAGTTTTGCGCCTGGCCTGGATACCGGATCATATGGTCCCGCAATGGAAGTCTGTTAAGAAGCCTAATTGTGCTTAATGGCTGAAGCACACCACTGATACTAACTATCCTTGCCCAAACTGTGACGATATTAAGATTTATACACCTTATAAGCCGCTTCAATATTGCAGGTAGTCTAGCGGGTATAAAAACAAACTTTCAATATTGCCGATCCTTGTCATAAAATACCCGAGTCCTATTGCAACAAACACCTGTATCCCGGCTATTACCTGTCGCATTATACCCGGGATCTACTGCTATAAATACCTACGCACCGGCGGATACATTCTTGTTGTATCATACCCGGCACCTACTATAAGAAACACCTGCTCACAGGCTGATTCCCTCGATACACCACTCCACGGACTTACCGGAAGAAATACCTGCATATCAGTTGATGCTTTCGGAGTGAGTGTTATTGTACCCAGCAGTTCTTGCTCCTTGCCGCTCTCACCTCACCCGCCTGGTCGGGTAGGGGAACTGCAGATACTTGGCCGGGATCTGTAGTCGGGCTGGTGGTGTCCCCTGTGTGTGGGCTGGGTGCCTTTTGCCGGTGTGCAAAGGAGATTTCTGTCTTCTTCTGAGATTTCAGTGCCTCGGTCCTGGTGACTTTCAAGTGGAGGAGCTCCTGGCAGCTGTTCTGTCTGGGCCGAGACGTCTGTGTGCTGTGTTGGCGGTGATTGGGTGGACTCACAAAGTCAGCGTTTCTGCTGGGACAGGGTGCGGCATATTATCTCTGCCTTCCATCTAGTGCCGGCTATACCTGTTTAGCTATAACAGATAACTACCTGGAATACCTGGTGTGTTTTGCGATTGTGGGCATCGGCTGTGCTGTTACCTTTCCCGCTGGAGAGTTACTGGGAAGATCTAGATGCTCTACTCTGTCACACATTAACTGTGGACTCTCCTGAGGCTGTTTCCACACTTCCCTCGCTATAATCCTCCTGTGAAATACGAAGGGGGAAATTTTGGGCTTATGCGAGCTCACTTAGCAAAGAAAAGCACGAGCCCCTCTAGCTGATACGGACGCTTCAAGGAGAGGAAATTTGGGACTAGCGAAACTTTATGGTAACATTTATTCACAACATCAGGCCGGTATCTATTGTATTGTATTGTGGCTAGATACCTAGAGAAGTAATATGTCTAATAGTATATTCAGTAAACGGATAATATAGAATGGTTCTTAATTGGTCTTTACTGTTTAAAACTGTACTACTTGAAGTTTTTTCTTATAGAACCTGATTGTACATATTCTGTCTGACTGTCTATAGAATCAAGAGGGTGGATTTGACTATACAGCGCAAGTTATAATTATGTTATCTGCCTGTTTGTATTTAAGTATAAGCCCTGTCAAAACTATATAGATGCTGATAAATAGCGGCTCTTTATGAACCTAGCATATTATTACTATCAGCATATCGAATTAGTATAAGTATATTTTAGGGGAGTATCTGTGGAAATATCTTAAGGCTTAATGTATTTTTAGATATAGACTGTGTTTAAAAAAAAAAAGAAAAAAAAAAGGGGGAAAATGTTTTTTTTTTCTATGAAGAAGTCAATCAATCTGACTTTAAATCCCCTTAAAGTCTAGTAGCACTAGCAAACAAGTTAAATTGAGACATATATACCTACTATTGATTTCTGTACACTATAATACTACTGTGTAACATGACCTCTTAATAGTGGGAAGTAATCTGAGGCCTTTCTTTGGAATGATATTGGGTATAGGGAAATAGCTGCCACCCTCTCTAGGTCTATTCTGTGACAAATGAGTCTCTCTCTCCCTGTGAGACTTTCTTGAATTTTAAACAAAAACAAAAAAAATATCTGCAAAAAAATTATAATTTGCTGCACCTGTTTTCACTCAGTTCACTTCACTAGTGATTCAGGGGCCTAGTTATCAAGCCGTCAACCTCAAATACGCTGCGTATTCCGCAGCGTATTTGTGGCGAGGCTGATACGCCTTAGTTATCAAAGGCTCGAGACCGGCAAAAGTAGAATTTTGTGACGTAAGCTTTGATCCGCCGGACTCAGTCCGACACAGATCGATTCTTACGTCACTCCAGATGTTCCGCACACAAGTGCGGCACATTCTCACTACTTTTGCTAGCTATCAAAAAACTAGCAGGTACGCTCGGCACTTTTACGGCCCAGCGTACCTGGTTTTCAAAGCGCCAGCCTGGAGGCGGCGGATCCCATAGGAATCAATGGGAGTCTGACCATAGCGAAAGTACAAGTTCGCTGCTGACAGACATCCCATTGATTTCTATGGGAGCTGTCTACACCTAACACCCTAACATGTACCCCGAGTCTAAACACCACTAATCTGACCCCCCCTACACCGCCGCAACTAAATAAAGTTATTACCCCCTAAACCGCCGCTCCCGGAGCCCACCGCAAGCTACTCTATACATATTAACCCCTAAACCGCCGCTCCCGGAGCCCACCGCAACTATAATAAATGTATTAACCCCTAAACCGCCGCTCCCTGAACCCGCCGCAACCTATATTAAATGTATTAACCCCTATCCTGCCCCCCCTACACCGTCGCCACCTATAATACATTTATTAACCCCTAATCTGCCCCCCCTACACCGTCGCCACCTATAATAAATTTATTAACCCCTATCCTGCCCCCCACTACGCCGCCGCCACTGTAATAAAATTATTAACCCCTAAACCTAACCCTAACCCTAACGCCCCCTAACTTAAATATTAATTAAATAAATCTAAATAAATTAACTCTTATTAACTAAATGAATCCTATTTAAAACTAAATACTTACCTTTAAAATAAACCCTAATATAGCTACAATATAAATAATAATTATATTCTAGCTATCTTAGGATTTATTTTTATTTTACAGGTACCTTTCAATTTATTTTAACCATGTACAATAGCTATTAAATAGTTATTAACTATTTAATAGCTTACCTAGCTAAAATAAAGAGAAATGTACCTGTGAAATAAATCCTAACCTAAGTTACAATTACACCTAACACTACACTATACTTTAATAAATTATTCCTATTTAAAAATAAATACTTACCTGTAAAATAAACCCTAAGATAGCTACAATGTAATTAATAATTATATTATAGCTATCTTAGGATTTATATTTATTTTACAGGTAACTTTGTATTTATTTTAGCTAGTTAGAATAGTTATTAAATAGTTATTAACTATTTAATAACTACCTAGCTAAAAGAAATACAAAATTACCTGTAAAATAAATCCTAACTTAAGTTACAATTAAACCTAATACTACACTATCATTAAATTAACTAAATAAACTACCTACAAAGAACTACAATGAAATACAATTACATAAACTAACTAAAGTACAAAAAATAAAAAAAGCTAAGTTACAAAAAATAAAAAATTAAGTTACAAACATGTTAAAAATATTACAACAATTTTAAGCTACTTACACCTAATCTAAGCCCCCTAATAAAATAACAACCCCCCCCAAAATAAAAAAAATCCCTACCCTATTCTAAATTACATAAATTTCAAAGCTCTTTTACCTTACCAGCCCTTAAAAGGGCCATTTGTGGGGGCATGCCCCAAAAAGTTCAGCTCTTTTGCCTGTAAAATAAAAATACAACCCCCCCCCCCAACATTAAAACCCACCACCCACATACCCCTAATCTAACCCAAACCCCCCTTACAAAAACCTAACACTAATCCCCTGAAGATCATCCTACCTTGAGTCGTCTTCACTCAGCCGAGCCACCGATGGAACTGAAGAGGACATCCGGAGCGGAAGAAGTTAATCCTCCAAGCGGCACTGAAGAAATCTTCCATCCGATGAAGTCATCATCCAGGCGGCGCTGAAGAAGTCTTCGATCCGGCCGATGTCATCTTCAAAGAGGCGCTGAAGAGGTCTTCTATCCGGGCGAAGTCATCTTCCAAGCCGGGTCTTGAATCTTCCTTCCGCCGACGCGGAACCACCTTCTTCACCGACAGACTACGACGAATGACGGCTCCTTTAAGGGACGTCATCCAAGATGGCGTCCCCTCAATTCCGATTGGCTGATAGGATTCTATCAGCCAATCGGAATTAAGGTAGGAAAATCTGATTGGCTGATGGAATCAGCCAATCAGATTCAAGTTCAATCCAATTGGCTGATCCAATCAGCCAATCAGATTGAGCTCGCATTCTATTGGCTGATCGGAACAGCCAATAGAATGCGAGCTCAATCTGATTGGCTGATTCCATCAGCCAATCAGATTTTCCTACCTTAATTCCGATTGGCTGATAGAATCCTATCAGCCAATCGGAATTGAGGGGACGCCATCTTGGATGACGTCCCTTAAAGGAGCCGTCATTCGTCGTAGTCCGTCGGTGAAGAAGGTGGTTCCGCGTCGGCGGAAGGAAGATTCAAGACCCGGCTTGGAAGATGACTTCGCCCGGATAGAAGACCTCTTCAGCGCCTCTTTGAAGATGACATCGGCCGGATCGAAGACTTCTTCAGCGCCGCCTGGATGATGACTTCATCGGATGGAAGATTTCTTCAGCGCCGCTTGGAGGATTAACTTCTTCCGCTCCGGATGTCCTCTTCAGTTCCATCGGTGGCTCGGCTGAGTGAAGACGACTCAAGGTAGGATGATCTTCAGGGGATTAGTGTTAGGTTTTTGTAAGGGGGGTTTGGGTTAGATTAGGGGTATGTGGGTGGTGGGTTTTAATGTTGGGGGGGGGGGTTGTATTTTTATTTTACAGGCAAAAGAGCTGAACTTTTTGGGGCATGCCCCCACAAATGGCCCTTTTAAGGGCTGGTAAGGTAAAAGAGCTTTGAAATTTATGTAATTTAGAATAGGGTAGGGATTTTTTTTATTTTGGGGGGGTTTGTTATTTTATTAGGGGGCTTAGATTAGGTGTAAGTAGCTTAAAATTGTTGTAATATTTTTAACATGTTTGTAACTTAATTTTTTATTTTTTGTAACTTAGCTTTTTTTATTTTTTGTACTTTAGTTAGTTTATGTAATTGTATTTCATTGTAGTTCTTTGTAGGTAGTTTATTTAGTTAATTTAATGATAGTGTAGTATTAGGTTTAATTGTAACTTAAGTTAGGATTTATTTTACAGGTAATTTTATATTTCTTTTAGCTAGGTAGTTATTAAATAGTTAATAACTATTTAATAACTATTCTAACTAGCTAAAATAAATACAAAGTTACCTGTAAAATAAATATAAATCCTAAGATAGCTAGAATATAATTATTAATTATATTGTAGCTATCTTAGGGTTTATTTTACAGGTAAGTATTTAGTTTAAATAGGAATAATTTATTAAAGTATAGTGTAGTGTTAGGTGTAATTGTAACTTAGGTTAGGATTTATTTCACAGGTACATTTCTCTTTATTTTAGCTAGGTAGCTATTAAATAGTTAATAACTATTTAATAGCTATTGTACCTAGTTAAAATAAATTGAAAGATGCCTGTAAAATAAAAATAAATCCTAAGATAGCTAGAATATAATTATTATTTATATTGTAGCTATATTAGGGTTTATTTTAAAGGTAAGTATTTAGTTTTAAATAGGATTCATTTAGTTAATAAGAGTTAATTTATTTAGATTTATTTAATTAATATTTAAGTTAGGGGGGCGTTATGGTTAGGGTTAGACTTAGGTTTAGGGGTTAATCATTTTATTACAGTGGCGGCGGCGTAGTGGGGGGCAGGATAGGGGTTAATAAATTTATTATAGGTTGCGGCGGGTTCATGGAGCGGCGGTTTAGGGGTTAAACTATTTATTTAGTTGCGGAGAGGTGCGGGATCAGCAGGATAGGGGTTAATAATTTTATAATAGAGGGCGACGGTATAGGGGGGGCAGGATAGGGGTTACTAGGTATAATGTAGGTGGCAGCGGTGTCCGGGAGCGGCGGTTTAGGGGTTAATACATTTATCAGAGTTGCGGCAGGGTCTAGGAGCGGCGGTTTAGGGGTTAATACATTTATAAGAGTTGCGGCGGGGTCTAGGAGCGGCGGTTTAGGGGTTAGTAACTTTATTGAGTTGCGGGGGGCTCCGGGGGCGCCGGTATAGGGGGTAGAACAGTGCAGTTTAGTGTGAGTGCTTAGTGACAGGCTAGCAATAAAGCTGGGAAAAAGCCGAAGGGCAGCGAGATCGGATGAGTGATAACTCTCACAGTCCGCTGCTCATCGCCCCGCGGCTTTTTGACAGCTTTATTTGATAACTTAGGCGTATTTTTTCAGGTCCGCGGCGGCGAAGGTAGGCGAGCTTAGGCGGACGTATTGGGCCGGCGAAGCCAGAAAAGTAGACGGCTTGATAACTAGCCCCCTAAGTGTTTTACTTAATTGGTGTATTTTGAATTTTCACACTTGAAATCTGTTTTCACGCTATTCACCTTCACCGGAGACTAATTATTCCATTTAACTATCCTACTTTGTTTCATTTTTCACCTTCACACTCCAACTTGATCTTAGATTTGCACTTTAAACAATCGTTAAGTACGATTGCCTATTCAACACTTTTTATATATTTTTTCTGCTTAAGTTAGTGATCTTGGAATATCACTCTTCACTTGTGTTGCTCAACACCCTTTTTCTCCACAAAAGTTTCACAGCAAATATTGTGTCCTATCTGGAGTTTTTTTTTCTGTACATGGATAAATTTATACTCAATAAGAGTGCTTCTCCCAATATGCCTCCTAAAACAAGAGAGAAAAGAGGGAATAGTAGCAGAACCTCAGAAACTAACGTTGAAATATCACATGATAAAGAAATGAGTAATCTAATGAATAGTGACATGTCTGAATTTGCGGCTGAGGTCGCAAAATTGCTTACACCCCAATTTGACGCAATAAAACAGGAGATCAAAAAAGAAATTGTTAACTTAACTGTAGAAGTCAGACAATTTGCAGTCAGATTAGACAAAGTGGAAGAGAGAATTTCTGATCTAGAGGATCGATGTAACTTGCAAGAATCTACTGTAGTAGCACATAGCAAAACAATCACACTACTTCAGGCTAAAATTGAAGACCTTGAGGACCGTTCTAGACGGAACAATTTAAAGGTCATCGGCCTCCCGGAAACCTCTGATTTTCGAGACCTGATGACATTTTTCACTGTTACTCTTCCACAAGCACCTGTATCCCCCTTTCAAATTGAGAGGGTACATAGGATAGGATATATCAGAGAAAATAACGCAAATTCTAAACCAAGACCCATTATTTTTAAATTCGTAAATTTTCAGGATAAAATATTAAAATATTATATCTTAAACAATACAGACAACTTAACTCCTTATTTATTGTCCCTCACAGACTTCTGATTTTCCAGGATTTCTCATCCAAAACTCTGACCAAAAGAAGGGAGATGACCCCCTTCTATGGTAGGCTTGTGAAGGCCAATTACAATGTCAAATTAGTCTATCCAGCCAAGCTGATAATAATAAATTATGGAGTGACATATACCCTCAACGATACTTCGGAAGCAGAGGAATTCTGTAATAAGGCAGCCTTAAGTAATTAAAAAAATGTTTTTTTGCTCTAGTTATTCCCCTTAAACAGAGTTTATGGTTTGGGATTTGAGCTATTTAGGTTTCTTTTTAGTATATGTGGTTTTGAATTTGAACTGTTTGGATTTGTTTTTATTACATGCGATTTTGGAGTGTTTTTATTTGTTTTTAGTTTGTTTTTTTTCTTTCCTTCCTGACCTATATTTCGTGTTGGAGTGGCCTTAATTAATATTGTAATATGGTTACTACTGATTTTAATTTAATTTCCTGGAATGTGGGCGGCATAACCTCTCCAATCAAGAGGAAAACTATATTCAAATATTTGGGCAAGTCCAGACCTGATATAGTTTTCCTGCAGGAGCTACATTTGAAATCAGTAGAAATACCTAAACTTAAAGTTAAATGGGTTGGAGAGGTTATTGCCGCTACTCACAGTTCCAGGAAAAGAGGAGTGGCAATATTGCTGAATAAGAACTTAGATTACCATATTGAAACTGTTGAATTAGATCCAGAAGGCCGATTCCAAATTATGGAAATTACTATAAGCAAAATACGTTATATTCTATGTAACATCTATGGCCCAAATAATGTTGACCGTGATTTCTGGAATAATCTGACATTAAAACTGCACAAATTTATTGGACAGAATTTAATTATTGGTGGGGACTTTAACTTAATAGCAGAACCCACTTTAGACAGACTTAATAAGAAAAAAAACACTTACTAGGGATAGGAAATCATGGATAATGAATAAACTATGCTTTCAATTAGGTCTTATCGATGTTTGGCGAGTACAAAACCCTGATCTTCGGGCATATACCTGTCTATCTAAAACTCACCAATCTCTATCCAGGATTGACTATTTTTGTTTTTCTAACTCATTCTAACATATTTTAATTTCGGACCATGCTGCCATATCCTTGACCTGTAAAATTAATACATCAACATATGTGAATAATAATATATACTTCCCTAAATATTTAATCAATAATAATAGTTTTCAGAATTGGTTGAGGAATAGATGGGAAGAATTCTCTTTGTATAACAATGAATATTCTGAGAAGATAGAAGTATTTTGGGATGCATCTAAAGCGGTCCTGCGTGGCCAAATTAAATCCTATATGTCCCAACAAAAAAAAAAGGAATAAACGCATTGAAATACAGTTAGCAAACTGAGTTAAAAATGCTTACAGAGCATATATAAACTATCCCACTAGAGCACGGTGGACCCCATATGTAAATGTGAAAGCAGAACGGGATGCTTTTCTAAAACTACAAAATACACAGGAGGAAGTGAGGCTAAAGTCTCTATACAGTGGACATATTGGCCGATCGGCCAAGTTTCTTGCAAAAATCACTAAAGCAATTTCAAGAAATGCTATTCCAGTAATAAAAAAGGCATAGACCGATATACCAATCAAGCAGATATTGAAAGAGTGTTTTTTGATTATTTTAACGATCTATATAAAGCTGAAAATCCGGATCTAAGTATTAAAAATGATTTTTGGGATAAAATTAAAGTTCCTAGACTTTCAGCAGAAAATCTATCGGCAATTAATGCGCCAATATCTGAGAGTGATATCATAGAAGCTATTAAAAATGCTAAGTTGAATAAAGCACCAGGCCCAGATGCCTTACCGTTAGAATTCTATAGAATATTACAAACCCAGATTACGCCTACCTTGAACAAATTATTTAATTTTTACTTTTTGGAAAAGTCTAAATGTTCCCCTTATTTCGCTGCTGCTAATATTTCCCTTATTTTAAAGAAGAATAAAGACCCAGAATCCCCAATGTCATACAGACCTATCTCGGTTTTGAACACCGATTACAAACTTTTAACTTCCATTGTAGCTAATCGTCTTAAGTGATATATATCGGTGAGCTGATTCATGAAAACCAATCTGGATTCATGCCTGGTAGGAATCCTGTTAGAAACATGAGGAAAGTACTAATGTTGCTTGACTTTTTTTGGAATAGATATAAGAGTGCTGGTCTCAAAAAATCCCCAGATAGGGCTATATTAACGGCCGATGCTGAAAAAGCCTTCAACCGGATTTGCTGGGACCACCTGTTCTTCTCTTTTGAACAATTCGGTCTATCAGGCCACTTTAATGAGTTTGTCCAACTAATTTACAGCTCTCCTTCTTCGGCGATCATTGTCAATAACATAGTTTCTCATTGATTTATTTTGCAAAGAGGTACCAGGCAGAGTTGCCCCCTGTCGCCATTGCTCTTCAACATCTCCTTAGAACCGTTAGCAATACTATTACGACAGGAACTCGAAGGCATTCATTTGGACGGACAGAAATTAGTTCTCTTACTTTACGCAGATGATCTTCTCTTATTTCTGTCTAACATAAAACACTGTCTACCAATATTACAAAAGATTATCTTTTTGTTTGGATCAATCTCTGGATATAAGGTTAATTTGTCGAAGTCAGAATTATTATGGATATACAATAAACCAGAGATTAGATCTGAACTGCCTTTCTTTGAGGCATCTCAAATTACTTACTTGGGCTTGTGGATAACCAACAATCCAAATGAATGGTACAACTTAAATTATGTCCACTGCCTAGAAAATTGTAAAAAGAAACTGGCAGATTGGGTTTCATTACCCATCTCCTTATCAGCTCGGGTCTCTTTAGTCAAGACAATAATCTTCCCAAAATTATTATATGTCTTTCAAAATATGCCATTTCTCTTACATAAATCCGATATCTTTAAATATAATAAAGCTTGTAACAGATTTTTATGGAAAGGGGTAAAACCCCGGATAGCTATACACCGGCTTATGAACTCTAAAATGGCAGCGGGACTTACACTCCCTAATATACAAATATATAATATTACTGTTCTAGCAAAACCGGCTATTGATTGAATTACTGAAAAAGAACAGATTTCAGTATTGTGTTGTGAAGATAAACTGGTAGCGCCTTTTTCTCTGAAAGCCCTATTGCACTGTCCGCTTACTTCTCTGCCCTTGACAATTTTCTTTTCAATTACATTTAAAAACGTTATAGTCGCATGGCAAAGATTTTGTTCGGAGTTGGGAACATCTCCTTTTGTCTCACAATATCTTCCTATCAGAGGTAACCCTAACTTTCAACCGGGACTCTCTAACAATGTGTTCAAAAGGTGGGCAGATACAGGATTGAAATGGATGGCCCAAAAATAGGGCCGGAAGGATATCCAGTTACTTTTGATACTCTAGTTAATAAAATTTGGCCTCCCATCTCAAGACTTTTATGCTTACCTCCAGGTAAGACATTTTGCTAATGAATTAAGACAAAAATATGGGAGAGACTGGTCCTTGGGTGAAATTTCTAATAGAATAACGGGGTATCTTTCAGGGATATATGCGGTATTCCCCTTATATGATCTATTTGTACAAAAATCTTCTTCTTTGCAGGTCGAGGATATGGTAGTAAAATGGATTCCAAACCTTCCAGATATTAATTATCAAGTGATAACTAATAGTTTCAAGATAACTGACCAAAGCTGGGTTCCAACATCTTGGAGAGAATCACAAATTAAGCTTAGTCTTAGGTCCTATCTTACACCAGAAATTATATCCAGGTGGTATAATTCTAATGTTCGGTGTTCCAGATGTAGTAATCTCCATGCAGATATCTTTCATTGTTTTTGGGGATGCCCGAAAATCCGCCAGTTTTGGCAGAAGACCCTATACTGGATGAATGCAGTACTAAATCTTGATTATCAAATGAAACCAATTGAAATATTTTTTCTGGTAAAATATTTGGGAGTTAATAAAAACTACAAACTGATAAATACCATAATATTAATAGGTCGTAATCTCATTCTTAAAATGTGGAAATCCTTGTCTGCCCCAAAACTTGACCATCTTAGAAAAGCATTGACTGGGCAATGTATAGCAGAACGGTATATCTCACCACACCGGTCGGATGACCAAATAAATTCCTATTTTAAGAAATGGGAAGTCTTTATATTATCACTGCAGAGGGCAACACAAAGAGTGCTTAAAAAGCCCTTACTTAAATCTTCTTTCGTTCAATTAAATATATACGCTGGCCATTTTCCTAAATATTGGTTAGAGGACTATTTGGAGGATAACCAAGAATATAGGGTATAGGAAGGTTTTTTTTTTTTTTTGTTTTGTTTTTTTTGAGTTATATATTGGGGGTGGGGGAAAATTTGGAAATTCCAACATGTTTCTATTATGTCTTTTGACAATGAAGTCTGAATTGTATATGAATAAATATGTCAATTATTATGATGCCCTGCGCGGCATAAATGCTTTTTGGTTCTATTATACTTTGTTGGAGTAAAATAAATAAAGATTTTAAAAAAAAAAAATCTCCTCCTATAATCAAATCAGAACCTACATATTCCAGTCATATAACTTGTATTCTATCCTAAAAATCTTTATCAAATATTACAAAATATAAAATGTTTATTTATCAAAGTCTTTACTATCATAGATCTTGCATCTTGGTCCAACTCACTTGAGATTACAGTATATTGTTTTTGTATTAAATAAAATTGCTACCCTTTTTCTCCTGGCTGAGCAAGGAGTTCCCAACACTTCACCACCCCCAAATTATTTAAGTCCATATAACTCACATACATTTAAATGTGTCCCTTGAAGGAAGGCTACATCTGTGTTTAAATACTTCAAATGTTTAAGAATTGCTATTCTTTTTATGGGTGAAGTTATACCCCCTAAATGCCAAGAAATGATCTTAGGCCCACTCATCTAAAAGCTTACTAAAACCATGGAACTCTTGAAAGGAAAACTAAATGAGGTTGGGGAAAAAAAACTTTAAACAAGAGTTCCTAAAGCAAAACAAAATTCCAATTCCTCACATCTTAAAAGAGAGAAAAGTACAGAAAACATAATTAATTTACAAAGTACATAGAAACTCCTTAACCTCTCCATATTTTTAAAAATGTTTGTCCCTTCGGTCATCTGAAAACAAGCTCTCTCCATTTGTTTAAGATATTAAATGAGAAAAAAATGTCCCCTTCCACTTCTAGTTTCTTTATCTGTCTCTTTATCTGTCTCTATCTTCTCATTCCCCTTATCTTGTCCTGAAAATTCAGAAACGCTACTATCACCTTTTCCTCCATTTACAACTTCTCTTTCTGGTACTAATCTTTGTGCACTCTCTATAACCAAAGGTAATCCTTTATCCCCAAACCCCAAAAGTTTGGGGAGATCCTCAGCAGTAATTTTAAATATGGTCTTGCAGGGCTGCTTTGCTCAATGTAAGAAGCAACATTAATTAGATTGTTTCTTACAATCTCCAACACCTCTGAGTTGATAGACAGAAATCACCGCAAACACGTTCACTCATAGTGATTGACAGGCCCATCTCTCACTGCATAGGGAAGGGGCTGCATTACACAATCGCTTGAGTGTGTACTGGTATATAAGGGCAAAGGATGAACAGAGTCCACTGCCCTTACGCACAAAGCCATGCAGACAGGTTCTCAAGTTGGGAACCTTGTCCTCACAGAGTTTAGTGGGGATTTGGTTAACCCAATTATTCTCATATTATTTTTGCATGACCTGTTTTCTACATCTTTAACTTTATTGTACAAAAAAATCTATTTACTTTTTAAAAAGTTCTGAGTTTGATCATTTACTATTTGCTTGTCTTCAATTTCAGAGATATGCTGTTCTGCTGATGTTAATCTACTGGATAATTTCCTGGCCTCATTGGCTAAACTGGATAATTCATTTTGGACTAGATAGAATTTTGGCAGATAAACAGATTTGCAACAGCATTAGTTTTAGAATGAACCTTTTTACTGCAACCATCTAGAGAAATATTATTAAACTTATGTGCTATATTTTATTTTTTCTCCTGAGATCTTACCCTATTGACAGGGTGTTTTATTGTAATGTCACAAAGGATCTAAAAAGGATCATCTTAAGCGTTACCGTTCAACCTCATCTCTAATGTTTACAAATTCATACACAACAAAGTTTAAATAACTTTAAATAGCTTTTGAGAAACCTGAATTTGCAAATAAGCGGAACTGCTCTCATTTATGGCACATTTACTTTCTGTTGAACCATCCTCTGCTGTTAAGAAAGCCCAAACTGCTGCAAGATGGCTATTTTGTACCCTCTTTGTATTTGGCATATAAAGTACCTTGTGAAATAAGAAGCTATTAAAGGATCTGTAAAGTCAAAATTAAATTTTCACGATTCAGAGTAAGCAATTTTAATCAGATTTTCGTCTTGCTTATATCATAAAATATGTATCCTTTGTTCAAAAGTAATCTTAGGTAGGCTCAGGGGCAGCAATGTACTACTATGTGCAGTAACCAAACACCAGCTAGCTTCCAGTAGTGCATTGCTGCCCCTGAGCCTACCTAGGTATCTTCTTCTACAAAGGATACTAAAAGAACAAAGCAAATTCGATAATAGAAGTAAATCATAAAGTTTCTGTAAAACTGCATGCTGTGTCTGAGACTTGTTTTGACTTTACAGTCTCTTTAAATTAACTAACTTTTTCTCTTCATGTCTGAAACTAAAATAGATAATGGGCTATATTCTAGTATATCATAAAAGATTATCAAATTATTTGCCTACAAAAAACTTGTAGAGTTGTGATAAGATTTTCTAAAGTATCACCTAAAAATCTCTTCAGAAAGGGAAGTTGAACTTAACACTGAATTAATTATATATGGTAAAAAAAAACATATTGCAATGTACTTTATTCCCCCCACACAAACTTTTTTTTGTAATTTAATTTTAAACACTGCTCATAGTGAAGCATTTTGCAAGAAACCCAAATACTTTCAACATTATACCCAGTGATTGCTTGATCGGTGCAAAAGCTCATTTATATCTATTAAAAACTAGCCACAATATAGGAGATAAGATAAACAACAGGAATTCCCCTGGCTGTAGAACAATGCAAATATTGCAAACAGCAACACAACTTTAAATGTTTTTTTTTATTTTTTTAAACATGTTTGTATATATTTTACAATGCAGTGCTTAATTGCTTATATATACTATGAATATATTTTAAAATGATTATAATGGTGAAGGGATTTAAATCAGTAGCTGCATATTTGCTTACATGAGAATAATACAGGGAAATATTTTTCATGAAAAGAATAAATATATTTTTTTAGTCTAGCAAATACAAAATATGGGGGGGGGGGGGGTTACCAGTTAATTTCTCAAGAACCTTGAGAGTAAACTAAAAAAACACAGGTGAACGCCTCATTGGTTCACTATTAATGCACTAATGCTTCATGTGGTTCCTTTTCTGCACGCCTGTCTGCTTGCAATTTTCAGTGTGTCATTAGGTTAAGTTTGTGAGCGATCAGTACATTCAAAGTAGTCAGGTGAACATTCAAAAATCTACATCCCTCTCCTCATGACATAAAAGCTTCCAATTGCTGTCGGGGGGAAAATGGTTTAACATTTACAAATAAAAAGGTAAACACTAAAGAAGGTTTATTCTGCACTTGACTTGTGATATGCCTCACTACACATAAGACGTCTGGTAGCGAACACAGGTGCAAGCAATTGTAAAAATAATATTAAACATAGAAAAGATCAAATCCCGACAGATTTTCTGTAGTGTTAATAAGACTGATCTAATTTATCCAGTCAAAGTGCAAATTAGAACAGAAGTGAGGTGCGTTACAGCTCAGGCCGACTAATTCAATTAACCCCACGCTGTTCATGCATCAGTCTTTCTATATAACACAATTATAAAGCCAACAATACCCTTTAATCCCAGTTGCTTGGCGATACTGAAGCAAGGCGCATATGACTCTGGGCAGAAATTGGGCGTTCATTGTTGAATTTTGTTTTAAAAGCTTTAGCTCCAGTGTAACTTCATCTTATGTGACAATGTTTTTATTACAGCTTAACTGCAATGGTTAAAAAGTAAAAGACTAATTTTACAATTTTTTAAAAAAAGCCTCAAGGCCATAAACTACATCTTTTGACCAGATTAGATCTATCTAAAGAGCAAGCTGCTTGGGAAGATGCTTAGCCAGATGGCTGATTTAATATATCTGCTTTGTTCACTTCACTGCAAATTTTACTTCAATGTCTACCCCTCAGCTACCACAAATCTTTGTATTAACACGGTTTTCACAATAACCCCTTATATCAAAGCAAATTCTCTGGCAAGCTGCCTTTTTAATAAAATGTGTGCTAAAAATAAACATGGCTTGCTTAAGGTTTTTGTGGAAAAAAAATCTGTAGTACGATGAATAGTGTGAAATGTACACTTGGCTTTGATAATACTTTGCTAGAAATCCTATGTTTCTGCCTTATGTGTGTGAGATGTGTGTTTTTCCCCATAGCTGAGGGAATGATAAAAAAGAAGAAGAAAAGAACAGAATAAAATTGTAAACTTGTAGGAACACACAAAAGGCAAAATATAACATTATGTAACAATTCTTACAAATTCAGTAAAACTAAAGCTGCCTTGCAACACTGTCAGCAGACTTGAGAGAAATATATAATAAATGAATTCATCCCCAGACAGCGAGCAAAATGGGTCCTAGGAATAAAAGATACTTGTGTCAAATGCTAATTTGAGTCTCCAGACATTTGTAAAAAACTTAAATTTAAATATTTTTGGGTAAATGTGATGTACTGGAGTTTCTAAACTTTGTAGAGAAAAAGTGACGCTCACTTTGGATTAGTAACAGGACCACACCATTCTCAACTTAGACAAAACTACCAACATACAGTACATTCCCTGGGCTGAACAGGGGCGTTCCCAGGGTATGTCTGAAGCTCTCTAACAATTCTCATGATATTATGTAAGCATTTTACACTAGCCGGTCTCACTGAATTATCTCGCCAGCTGTATGCAGGTGAAGTTTGCTCAACATTTGCAATACACTTATTTAAATTACAGAAAAGTAATATATACTAAACAAGAGACAAAGGGGCCTATCTATCAAGCTCTGAATGGAGCTTGATGCCCCGTGTTTCTGGCGAGCCTGCATGCTCGCCAGAAACAGCAGTTATGCAGCAGCGGTCACAAAGACGGACAGACATCGCCGGAAATCAACCCAATCGAGTACGATCGGGTTGATTGACACCCCCTGCTGACGGCCCATTGGCCGTGAGTCTGCAGGGGGCGGCGTTGCACCAGCAGCTCTTGTGAATACGGAGAGCGTATTGCTCTACGCATTCAGTGAGGTCTTGCGGACCTGATCCGCACAGTCGGATCAGGTCCGCAAGACCTGTGATAAATAGAGGCCTGAGAGTTTATATCAACCCCAAGTATTCTCCAGTTACCTTTTCTCTCTCCTGGGAAATTCTGTATCCCAGACAGCTTCATTACTTTCTATGGAAGGCATCTCTCATCTTTCTGGGACTTCCAGGTTCCACTTTTTTCTTAAAGAATTCAGCAAGTTCAGCCCCTGTAAAGTCTGCACTATAATTTATCTCCAAACTAGAGAATATTTGCTTTTTCAGGCCCATAGAAAGTAATTAAGCTCTCTGGAAAATTGAAACTGTGACGTTTTCAGTTTTATTTTAAAAGCAAGAAGTAAAAAGTGCAGTACAATTTGTAAAGAAAATACACATAAATATGCAAAGTACAATCCTAATTTGTTAAAGTTACACAGAAACTGTGGAAGCATAATCAGAATTTATAAAATCACAATCCTAAATACACTGCTTTTTACAAAATAAAATACAAAATAGAAATTACAAGGTTTAAATGTAATAAAACATAATCTGAAGTGTAAAGTAGTATATAATACAAAGCACAAAGTGTAAATGCAGCAGAACTCTCATGTCATGCAATGCTATATTGCACTGGGCTTGTCTCTCCTTTACATACAGAGATACAGGGAATGCCCCTTGGAGAAATATAGCAAAATCTGTCTTTTAAGAATTTCCCTAGGGATCTCACAGTGCTGGAGGATTGGGCTTTGGTTTAAAGACAGAGATAATATAAAGAAGCATATGTGTGTACAGAATGGGATAAAATAAAGATATCTGATTCCATTGCAAATTCAACTCAGTAAAGAACAAAAACAGCTATGCAATTTTATAAAAATAAACCTAAATAAACAATTTCTCATACACTTAATACTTTGCAGCTGCCAAGTCTTTGGAAACACACTGTCCCTTTAAAGACACAGCTATATACAAGCAATAGTGCAATAATAAAATGCCCTATGTATAAGACCCCTTTTTTTTGCACTTTTATATCCCTTTTTAGAGATGTATAACAAAATAGGAACCGTATCTACCTGGCACACTGTGAAGTACTCTTCCCATTCTGTAAAAGTAAATTGATCCTATATTGCTTGTGGTGTATGGATTCCTAAGGGTGTCATAGGATGGATACAAGTTGTAGTATCTACAAGGGGTGAGGAGTGGACACCATGGGTCACACTTTTATTTGTCCTGAAATGGCACCACTGAGGGGTTAGTCTTAGTAGAATGTGCATTTGTGTTTGTTGTTAATTAAGTTATCAAACCGTAATAGCCAAAGGTGACACCTTGAGGTTCTAGCAGTAATCTGCACCCGTTTTTTTTTACAAGGAGTAACTAGAATATGTTTTATTATTTGCTGTGACTGTATTTATGTGTCCTGACTTCTGGGTGCTTTACAGGATTACTATATTAATAATGAAAACTGAAGAAAGAACATTTTAAGAAGCAGTCATGTCATGGAGAAAATATAAAGCTTGCTGACCTGATAAGAAAGTCCAAAGAAGATTTTTCTTCCAGCATGTGGAGAAAATAGCTCAAATATAGTAACGAGATATAGCTGTTTTATGGGCCTGCAAAAGAGTAAGATAAAAAATAAGCTAAAGAATGAGAATCCATTATTCTGATAGATTACCTCAGAACTTTGCAAGTTATTAGATTTATTTGTTGACTTCCTCAATCTTTAGTAGATTTCAGGAAAAACATAAATTGTGGGTGTGTTAAGAAATAGCGTTGAGATTGATTTAGGCCCATTGCAGAAATGCTGTGCTTTCCCCCAGTGATTAATGTAAGCCACTGTCTTCATACTGTCAGACTGAATCTAAACACAGAGTTGAAAAAAAATCAGACCCCCATATTTTATAAAGCAAGAAACAGAGGATTTTGAGAAAACCAGATATCACACAAACCAGTACTTGAGTCTTGAAACTATTGATAAACCTATGACTAGACTGAGGGAAAACTTCACTCCATAAAATCCTGTTTGACAGGTACAGAGATTTTCCATTTTGTTTTGCTAGAAAACACAACTGAATAATGGTTGCATGAGCAACCACCTAGGTGGTAACCCTCAGGCCTAAGACTACCATACAACCCTTGATGTAAGTGGATCCCTACTTTATTTTTAATTTTAAATCGTTTTTGTTGATCAAGTGTACATAAAAATAAACAGCAATAACATTTAAATCAAGAATGAAGGTGGTACATTACATCATTGTCTCAATAAGGATATTCATTTGTAAAAAAAAAGTCCTTGGGCACCACGAATATGTCCTTGTTGTATTTCCTCTGATATCTTACCTAAGTCCCCATTTTGGGTAGTCCAAAGATTATGTTTTCTCTCAATGCCTACTTTATTTTTAATGGAACTGCAATATTGCAAATGTTAAAATGTCACATAACATTGTCATGTCCATGTCTCCATGGGTAGAATCTGGCTGCAGCAATGTTGTGTATCAGTATTTGCTTTCAGAGTGCAATACACTTTTTTAACTGTCAAAAAGTAATATATATTAAACTAGAGGCAAAAGCAAGTTAAAGTGTTGTGAAAACATTTTATTTCATTTGTATTTGCTGCAATCTGAGCCTTTTTATCAGTCCCAGATGTTCTCCTTTGAACTTCACTCTCCCCTGTGAAATTCTTTATCCCAGAGAGCCTTATTATTTTCTATAGAAGCCATCTCTCATCTCTCTGGGACTTCTAGGTTACGTACTTTTTCTTATAAAATTAAGTAGGTTCAGCCTTTATGAAGTCAGCACTATAATGTATCTACAAACTAGAGAATATGTTATCATCTGGCCCATAGCAAGTAATGAAGCGAAACTGAATTGTTAATGTTATGCAGAAACTGTCAAAACATAATCAGAATTTGTAAAATCACAATCCTAAATACACTGTTGTGTATCTCTATGCATTAAAATACAAAATAGAAAGTGCAAAGGTTAAATGTAATAAATCTTAATATGAAGTAATATAAATAGAAAAGCACAAAGTGTAAATGCAGCAGAACTTTCATGTCATGCAGGACTATATTGCAGGGAACACCCCTTGGCGAAGCCTTTTTAGAATCTAACAATGATATTTTATAATTAGAATGAAAGTTATTTTGGAGGTTACATTGAAAGAAAAAAAAAGAAACACAACAAGTTTTATACTTCAACAATTCAAGTGGCAAAGGAACCAAATACACTATATAACATTAGAATAGCTATAATATAGGTTTCATGCAATTAAGAAAACACAAGGAGGTAAATTAGCATCTAACTTGTATTTGGTTTCAGAGCCAAGTAGCACATTGGAGCATATTTTAGCTCCTTGTGTTTCCAATTAAATTTTAAACACAATTTAATGTTATTTTATATTAATAAAATGAATCATACTGTTATCATAATAATGAAAAAAGTTTTAGATGGAGTAAAGTTTCATGTTTTACATGTATATATTTGTCTTTTTTTTTTCTAATCAGCATATTATGGGACAGATTACGAGTGGAGCGTGCACGCTAACTTCACTAGTAGTTAGCTTTTTGCGGGTGTTGGACAGCGCTCGTAGAAAGTAAACAGCTTTCACTCGAGCGCTAACCTGATGCGCGTAAAAAGCCAAAAGCAGAATATTGTGCATGTGACAACGTATTCTTCCATAGAAGTCAATGGAGCATGAAAAGTGGAGAAAAAGAAAACTAACACTATACATGATATTATATATAGGTATAGATATATACAGATATATGAATATCTATTTATAAAAACATAGAACATATTCCCCCATGTGATGAACTTTCGAATGTGAAATATTTACAGTAAATAACATTTTATTAAATATAAATATTGCATAAATATTATTTTTCATGTTTTCATCTACTTAACTGCAAAGGGATTCAATTCACTTTATATATATATATATATATATATATATATATATATATATATATATATATATATATATATATATATATATATATATGTGTGTGTGTGTACATATGTGTTTAAGTGTTTATATGTGTATATATGTCTATAAATACATATATACACATATAAATACATAACTACATATGTATACACATATATACACACTGTACATATATATATATGTATATGTATGTATCTCAATATTAAAGCCCATTGTCTTCCTTTTGTTCTAACACCTAAACCTCACATCTTTGATAAAGCCCTACAAAACGGGTGAAACGCATCGAATGACTGTGGGGTGCCACTGTGACATTTGCAAGTCAATATCTGTCAAGTCTGTGACATACGATTTCAAATCATAAGCCTTACACTAGGAGAAAGATATTTGACCAATCAGAGGATTTCTACAGGTCAGGTTGTCGGCCGCATTACCAATCACACACGCAGGTTACACAAACAGAGAAGCAGGAAATCCCTACTCAAAGAGTGAGTAACGCTGAGAGGAGATTCTCATTTTACCTTCCAAGGAGGGACTAAAGCTTGGCGTGGTATGATACATACCGTGGTAAGGTAACATAAAGCGGGCTTTTTACCTTGTTTTGCCAATATGTCTCCGTTTCTATAACCAGTAAAGCTGGTGTAGAGAATAGTGGGACATTGCATTTCTGCTGATACAGCGGTTTGTTTTTGGCTTATTTGATTTGTATGGTCTGAAGGATAACACTGACAAAGACTTGTCTGGATATATAAAAGGTGACTTCTAACTTTCATTTTTGGACTCATTTGTTTTAACATTTAAGCTAGCGAAATTCAAGGGAGTCATCCCTATCAACTTTAATTGTATGTCATATATTGCTGCTATTAATTTTTATTAAATATTTTAAGTACTACTTGCAGATTAACTATATGGATTTGTATTCTTGATACATTGTTTTATATATATATATTTATTGTGTCTGCTGTATAGTGCCGTTTTCATTTTCAATTACACCTCACATCTTAGAGCCCTTCTAACTTTTTTGTGCAATTTTTAAAAAAAATATTTTTTTATTAGATAGTGTTATTATAAGTGTAAATGTACTTTGTAATGTATTTTTGATGTGCTTTGTGACACATTTGTGTTTCCCGTAACAGTGCTTTGAGGATGCAGTAATCATTCAAGCATAAATTGCGGATGTACTCAAGCGATTGTGTTTACCTTTAACTTGTAATACAAGCAGTAAATCCTACACGTGCAAACACCCGTGATAAACCATATTTCACTCAGGCGTAATTGTTAACGTGACACTCGTAATCTGGCCCTTAGTGTAATTTGTGATAGTAAAACTTGAGAGACATTGCATAGATTAAATTAGGGGGAATTCAAAACGTATAGCGTTTGGGGCATAGTTGCTACAGGGAGTGCAGAATTATTAGGCAAGTTGTATTTTTGAGGATTAATTTTATTATTGAACAACAACCATGTTCTCAATGAACCCAAAAAACTCATTAATATCAAAGCTGAATAGTTTTGGAAGTAGTTTTTAGTTTGTTTTTAGTTATAGCTATTTTAGGGGGATATCTGTGTGTGCAGGTGACTATTACTGTGCATAATTATTAGGCAACTTAACAAAAAACAAATATATACCCATTTCAATTATTTATTTTTACCAGTGAAACCAATATAACATCTCAACATTCCCAAATATACATTTCTGACATTCAAAAACAAAACAAAAACCAATCAGTGACCAATATAGCCACCTTTCTTTGCAAGGACACTCAAAAGCCTGCCATCCATGGATTCTGTCAGTGTTTTGATCTGTTCACCATCAACATTGCGTGCAGCAGCAACCACAGCCTCCCAGACACTGTTCAGAGAGGTGTACTGTTTTCCCTCCTTGTAAATCTCACATTTGATGATGGACCACAGGTTCTCAATGGGGTTCAGATCAGGTGAACAAGGAGGCCATGTCATTAGATTTTCTTCTTTCATACCCTTTCTTGCCAGCCACGCTGTGGAGTACTTGGACGCGTGTGATGGAGCATTGTCCTGCATGAAAATCATGTTTTTCTTGAAGGATGCAGACTTCTTCCTGTACCACTGCTTGAAGAAGGTGTCTTCCAGAAACTGGCAGTAGGACTGGGAGTTGAGCTTGACTCCATCCTCAACCCGAAAAGGCCCCACAAGCTCATCTTTGATGATACCAGCCCAAACCAGTACTCCACCTCCACCTTGCTGGCGTCTGAGTCGGACTGGAGCTCTCTGCCCTTTACCAATCCAGCCACGGGCCCATCCATCTGGCCCATCAAGACTCACTCTCATTTCATCAGTCCATAAAACCTTAGAAAAATCAGTCTTGAGATATTTCTTGGCCCAGTCTTGACGTTTCAGCTTGTGTGTCTTGTTCAGTGGTGGTCGTCTTTCAGCCTTTCTTACCTTGGCCATGTCTCTGAGTATTGCACACCTTGTGCTTTTGGGCACTCCAGTGATGTTGCAGCTCTGAAATATGGCCAAACTGGTGGCAAGTGGCATCTTGGCAGCTGCACGCTTGACTTTTCTCAGTTCATGGGCAGTTATTTTGCGCCTTGGTTTTTCCACACGCTTCTTGCGACCCTGTTGACTATTTTGAATGAAACGCTTGATTGTTCGATGATCATGCTTCAGAAGCTTTGCAATTTTAAGAGTGCTGCATCCCTCTGCAAGATATCTCACTATTTTTGACTTTTCTGAGCCTGTCAAGTCCTTCTTTTGACCCATTTTGCCAAAGGAAAGGAAGTTGCCTAATAATTATGCACACCTGATATAGGGTGTTGATGTCATTAGACCACACCCCTTCTCATTACAGAGATGCACATCACCTAATATGCTTAATTGGTAGTAGGCTTTCGAGCCTATAAGCTTGGAGTAAGACAACATGCATAAAGAGGATGATGTGGTCAAAATACTCATTTGCCTAATAATTCTGCACTCCCTGTAGGTAACATACGCAAAAACTGTGCAAAACTTGTAAAAATACATTTAACTTGCCATTTGAAGCGCCAAGAGCTGACCTATACTTTGATGATTTCCAAGGGGTGCACTATCTCTCAAAAAGTGAGAGTTGCACACTAATAAGTAATTAACTAGAGAACAGGTGCTTCCTAGAAAGATACATATGAAAACAACATAGAAAAGGAAGTGGGGATTTCACAATAAGAAATTCCCAAAAGTCTAGGTAAATCCAGCACAACTGTAAAATTGAATAAAAGCGCTACAAAAAGCTTGTATGTCAAAAACAATGTAAATATTTATTAAACAAATGCACAATACACACATTCACATTCATACAGTGGATCCCACACAAAGCAGTATTATAAAGTACTGGCCAAAAAGTTATCATCTAGTGCACCAGGGGAAATAGACCAAAACCAGTCCGTTTAAAACTTGCAGGTATTTGTAATCCAATAAGTGCAGCGTTAATGCAAGAAATGGATGCAGTTATACAGTCCCCGGTGTATAAAGACCAGTTACTTCAGACTTGAACCCCCAGAGTTACTGAGTCGGTTGGTGCTTAAAAGGCATAGCATAGGAGGAGCAATAGAAACACGCGTCTTGAATACACCGGGGACTGTATAACTGCATCCATTTCTTGCATTAACGCTGCACTTATTGGATTACAAATACCTGCAAGTTTTAAACGGACTGGTTTTGGTCTATTTCCCCTGGTGCATCAGATAATAACTTTTTGGCCAGTACTTTATAATACTGCTTTGTGTGGGATCCACTGTATGAATGTGAATGTGTGTATTGTGCATTTGTTTAATAAATATTTACATTGTTTTTGACATACAAGCTTTTTGTAGCGCTTTTATTCAATTTTACAGTTGTGCTGGATTTACCTAGACTTTTGGGAATTTCTTATTGTGAAATCCCCACTTCCTTTTCTATGTTGTTTTCAGGTGCACTATCTCTACTTTAGTAAGATCTAGTCCTAATTTGATAAGAACCAGATCGCTAATAACTCTTATATAATGGTTGGCTGAGCAAGAAAATTCTTTGCGGTAACAAGCTAAGCACTTCCAAATGTAGTGACCCCAACACCAGAAACAGTGGGCATATAGATAGAGGCAATGGGGCCGATTTATCAAGTCCCATATGGGCCGCAACGCAGTTGTTTCCGCACAAGCCTTCAGGCTTGCCGGAATCAGGAGTTAAGAAACAGCGGTCTTAAGACCTCTGAGGCGGCAGGCAGCAATCAGCCCGATCGGACAGCAAATGTCACAAAAGCAAAGTTCTGCTAAATATACAAATAAAGTACATTTGTAAAGAACATATTTGTTAGGGGATACATAAATGAAAAATGTCATGACATTATCCCTAAATTTTACAATTAATAGCTGGAGGTTTCATGGAGATTAAAAAACAAACACACAATAAGAGCTTTAAAAATGCTTCAACCTTATCAGTAGCTCAGAAACCAGATATAAGAACTGAAGACATTAAACTCAGAACAATAATTGTCCTCCCATGGTTGTAAGGGTCACTCCTGGACCTATGAAAGAAGCTTGAGACTAAAGATATAGGAGTATTTAGAGGCAGATCTGGGGGGCACTTTTGGCCCCAGTTAACTTAAAGACAAAAAGCAAGCAATAAAAAGTGTGATCTGCACTA
Organism: Bombina bombina; assembly: GCF_027579735.1. NCBI lineage: Eukaryota > Metazoa > Chordata > Amphibia > Anura > Bombinatoridae > Bombina > Bombina bombina. The sequence continues at coordinate 193,132,329 of NC_069500.1, forward strand.
TGATAGGATATTTAGTCAGAACGCCACAACTAGCCATTTAGATTAGACATATTATGACTGTGCTTATAAGGGACACACACAGGCATGGGATATACAAATTCTCTATGTGTGGGGGTCTTATGCGGAGGTATTTGTAGAGCAGAGAAACATTTATGCATAAGTTAAATACTATGTGCATACTTTGCTAAAAGATATTATAGTTGTTTGCTATCTGACATTATTAAAATATAATTTTTGAACATAGGTGGTTCTCTGTCATACTAGGGATATTTCATAGCATTACCTAAAGGTAGATCATTATTATAACTGATTGCCATAAACTTTAAGAGCCAGTAGAGAACTTCAACTAATAATAAGACAGTAGTCCCACAAAAATGTAGGCAGTTCTCTATATTGTAGGGGCTTAGCCGATGCCGACTTGAAAATGGCATCCACCATTGTTACATTGAAGTGTATGCTATCACAGCAATATGGCAGTTCTGTGATCCCAATGTCCCAATCTATGAGCTCAGGAAACCCTTTCCTTAAAGTGGCTGCCTCGTCAAAAACATTTTGTCTTGAGCTGGTGAATTTCTTTCTGGGGCTCGTCTGAACTCTTGTCTCGCGTACATTGTAGGCCAGTGTTTGTTCTCTCTGAGGCATTTCATAGTAGTATGGGCGATCCATCTGAAATATTCCTTCTGCCTCAGGTTCAAGCCCAACTCTGACCCAGGGCATCCCGATAAGCTCAGAAGCGGGCTACAAGTTGGAAGCTGTGGTGGAGGAAACTGTGAGTTAAGAGCAGCTTGTAGATCTGATACAAAGGTGTTTTTAAATTCCCATAGAAGAGACCTCAAATCATTCACTGTGGCTGTGGTAGTCATCTTGATGCGATATAGTGGCTAGTTTGGAGTACAAGAAGGCAGTCGTATTCATACTGCCATACCCAGGTTACAAGGGGGGTTACTGGAATCTCTGCTATTCCACCGTTCGAGGTTCCAGTGGTCCAACTCAGGAATCACGGATCATTAAGACAGGAAGCTTTCCTGCAGCACTTAAGGAGCATTAATGTTATGTTTAAGACATTGGATGCTGTCTGAGACCACTGATAATGGGCAGATTTGATGATCATCACTGGGAGCCCTTGAATATGCTGCCATTCATGGCCACAGCTCAGACAAGCTCCCCTTCTGCTTAATTTTAAGCCTGCAGGTACATTAAACCATAGGTCAAGGTGGTTTGTACCTCCTCTATCGGAAAAGGATTATCCTCAGAACCAATATGCTTCTGGGACATACCAAGAGGCATAATGCTTCCACAGTAATAAACCTTACTAGACCTAAAATCAGAGATACAAATGTGAGGAGAATAGAAACCTTGCAGCCATGAGATTAGAATACTGGTCAGTATTTCTCTAAAATAGCAAAGCTAAATGCAACTTTGCAACAGTATAAACGTACTGCTTGTGCACCTTAGCTGTACTAGTTCTGATGTGACAAATCAAAAAGCATACTATAGCAAAACCACTATGCAAGGACTCTACAGCACTACAAAATATCAACAATGTTGTAAATGGGAAAATAAAAAATAAATAGTATATGGCAGGGGTTTTCAAACATGTCCTCAAGCCTCCCCAATGGGTCAGTTTTTCAGGATTACCTTGGATGAGAGCAGGTAAAATAACCATGTTTACTAATCAGCTGATTATTTCACCTGTGCTCCAGTTTAGATATCCTCACAATCTGGCCTGTTAAGGAGGCCGTAGGACAGGTTTAAAACCCAGTGGTATATGGTTTACAAATTTAAAATAAGTAACTGATCTGAAGAAGGTTGTATTAGGTTCCACTTGCTGACGAGAACAGCTCCGTTTCCTGACTGTGGACACTGCTTATTGAAGTGGAGGTGACTTAGCAGTGGTGCAATTCTCACATTTCTTGGGACAGATAATTATTGCAGTAAGCAGACAGGTTACCTATAAATCTTTAGAGAAGGGATGCCTGGCAACACATTTTTATCTATACACCCTGATGTAAGCAGTTCACAGTAATTACAACACAACCAGTTCAGCAGGCTGTACTGGAACAAAGGACAGCTTTTCTGCTGGAGGAAACCAGTGCAGTTGTAAACCATCCTTCTCCAGTGAACAGGGCAAGGTTCACACAAATGCAATGGACTGTCATTGCAAGAGCAGGTCTGGCAGCAGCAAGGTCAGTAGAAGTGGATGTGTTAGGTAACAAATGCTTGATATTGTGCCTGGGTTTGAGACTTACATAATAGGAGATACAGCACACATGTGGTACCCAAGTCTTATCCTAATCTCTAACATGACAACTAAAATACAAGGCATATGCTTGTCTCAATGTCTTTGTAATTAAATGTACAAAGACCTCAGCTAAGCAACTGTGAAGATGTCACTGTATTTAAAGTTGCTGCAGAAACACCCTTTCAAATAGCCTGGGTTCTCTCTTTTTCACCGCCCACCGGAAGGTCAATTTACTGCCACTGCCTCATGCTTACAAAGCTTCATATATAATCAATACTGCTGTACAGAAATGCTCAGAATAGGTGGTGAGTTAAACATGCAAAAGCAGTTATTTTAAATAACAACATAAAGTTAAGGGATCTATATATAAAAATGCAATGCACTCTGGGGTCAATCACAACCTTAAGAAAAAGGTTATCAAATAATGTATCTAAAATAAATCCCAATAGGCTTTAATGATGAGTTTTGTAGAAAAAATAAAGGGGGAACATTTTTACAATACAATGTCCCTGCGAAATTTGTTGATATAACGACACTTATCTGGTAAATGAGTACAACTTCTTAGGTGAGTTTTATTGTCCCATTGGTGCTGAAAGACACAAAAATGCACTGTTAGCTACAAATGACTACATAAATATGCTTACATAAAAAGAGAGAAGCGCTCAACTTGGGAACAAACAACAACATATTAGCGTGTTCTATGGCTAATTACCACCCAAGAAGCAGCCTCTTTTTGCTCAACATGAAGAACTTTCCTGAAGCATATCAGTCTGATCCTGACTTAACAGTACAGTCCAGGCCCAAAATACCAGGCAATCCCACTCTGAACGAGAGAAACAGCAAAACCCCAGAACTATGTTTCGGCCTAGTGTGGGCTTTGTCAGTGAGGTGCAGCCATATCCCTCTAGGCACACTGAGCAACGGGTCCACGTTTTGATTCCCGCATCACACTTAGGGAATCTTCCCCAAGTGTCATAATTTGTATGAATAAAAAGAGAGAAGCGCTCAACTTGGGAACGAAAAGAACAGCATATTAGCTTGTTCTATGGCTAATTACCACCCAAGAAGCATCCTCTTTTTGCTCAACATGTGCCTTTCACAGAGAAGAACTTTCCTGAAGCATATCAGTCTGATCCTGACTTAACAGTACAGTCCAGCCCCGAAATACCAGGCATCTCGCATCACACTTAGGGAGACATCACCAAGTATCATCATTTACATAAATAAAAAGAGAGAAAGGCACATATTCAGCAAAAGAGGCTGCTTCTAGGGTGGTAACTAGCCATAGAACAAGCTATTATGCTATTGTTTGTTACAAGGTTGAGCGCTTCTCTCTTTTTATTTATGCAAATTATGACACTCCCTAAGTGTGATGCGGGAATCCAGACGTGGACCCATTATTCAGTGTGCCTAGAGGGATATGGCTGCACTTCACTGACGAGGCCTACACTAGGCCGAAATGTACGTCGGGGGTTTTGCTGTTTCTCTCGTTCAGAGAGGGATTGCCTGGTATTTCGATGATGGACTGTACTGTGAAGTCCGGATCAGACTGATATGCTACAGCAAAGTTCTTCTCTGTGAAAGGCACATATTGAGCAAAAAGAGGCTGCTTCTAGGGTGGTAACTAGCCATAGAACAAGATATAATGCTATTGTTCGTTCCCAGGTTGAGCGCTTCTCTCTTTTTTATTTATACATAAATATGCTTATCAGCCATTTGTTCAGTTATGTAGCGTTAGGGTCAGATACTGATGTACAGGGATATACACCCACTGGCCACTTTATTAGGTACACCTTGCAAATACAGGGTTGGACCCCCTTTTGCCTTTAAAACTGCCTTAATTCTTTGTGGTATGGATTCAACAAGGTGTTGGAAACATTCCTCAGACATTTTGGTCCATATTGACATGATAGCATCATGCAGTTGCTGCAGATTTGCCAGCTGCACATCCATGATGCGATTCTCCTATTCCACCACATCCCAAAGGTGCTCTATTGGATTGAGATCTGGTGACTGTGGAGGCCATTGAAGTACAGTGAACTTGTTGTCATGTTCAATAAAGCAGTTTGAGATGATTTGAGCTTTGTGACATGGCACATTATCCTGCTGGAAGTAGCCATCAGAAGATGTGTACACTTTAGTCATAAAGGGATGAACATGGTCAGGAACAATACTTAGGTAGGCCATGGCATTTAAACTATGCTCAATTGGCACTAAGGGGCCCAAAGTTTGCCAAGAAAATATCCCCCACACCATTACACCACCACCACCAGCCTGAAACCATTGATACATGCTTTCATGTTGATTGCACCAAATTCTGACCATACCATCTGAATGTCGCAGCTGAAATCAAGACTCATCAGAGCAGGCAATGTTTTTCTAATCTTCTATTGTCCAATTATAGTAAGCCTATGTAAATTATAGCATCAGTTTCCTGTTCTTAGCTGACAGGAGTGGCACCCAGTGTGGTCTTCTGCTGCTGTAGCCCACCTGCTTCAAGGTTCAACGTGTTGTGTGTTCAGAGATGGTATTCTGCATACCTTGGTAGAACCGAGTGGTTATTTGAGTTACTGTTGCCTTTCTATCATCTTGAATCATTCTGCCCATTCTCCTCTGACCTCTAACATCAACAAGGCATTTTTGTCCACACAACTGCCCGTCACTGGATATTTTCTCTTTTTCGGACCATTCTCTGTAAACCCTAGAGATGGTTGTGCGTGAAAATCCTAGTAGATCAGCAGTTTTTGAAATACTCAGACCAGCCTGTCTGGTACCAACAGCAGTGCCACGTTCAAAGTCACTTAAATCCCGTATCTTCCCCATTCTGATGCTCGGTTTGAACTTCAGAAAGTTGTCTTCACCATGTCTAGATGCTTAAATGCATTGAGTTGCTGCCATGTGATTGGCTGATTAGCAATTTGTGTTACCAAGCAATTGAACAGGTGTACCTAATAATATTGCATTAAATAAAAGTTAAAGCTATTTCTTTTTAAGCTAACAAGAACTTGTATGTATACAAGTGAATTCAAGGGACTAATTGCTCACCGGCGGATAAGAAGAAATCCCACCAGTCTATTGGTGTACAGAGACACATTTCACAGGCAAAAATTGTAACGATCCATTAATAGTTACTGGTGATAAAACTGCTAAGTTTGGCAAGGTGCAACTTAAAGGGACAGTAAACATCATAAAGGGATATGAAACCCAAACATTTTCTTTCGTGATTCAGACAGAGAAAACCATTTTAAAATCTGTAGCACCACATGGCAGGGAAGTGTGCATCTAGTAAATGGATACAATTCTTGCAAAACTGCTGCCTTATATTGCTTCAGAAATGAACTGGCAGAACACATCCCTGACTTTCAGCAAAGGATACCAAAAGAACAAAGAAAAAGTGAACATAAAAGTAAATTAGAAAGCTGTTTAAAATTGCATGCTCTTTCTGTATCATGAAAGAAAAATGTGGGTTTGAGATCTTTTTAAGATTTTAATAAAAAATGTTTATTTATACACAGTAACACAATTTGTAATATACTTTCAGTATTTATGTTGCCTCTTTTCATGTAATTTAGCTCTAAAAATGGATTTTCTAATTCTCCGAGCAGGAAATGCACAGTGGAGGCTTTGCAAGTCTAACCCTGCTACATATCTTTCTCTTACTGGCTTTAGCAGACAACAACTGCAAAACAAGGGACTTTTCACTAAGATGATCATGTTTAGTTTGGTTGTCTGCAGACTCAAGCCTGGATTGGCTACTCCAAATAAGGCAAGTGGTGAGTGGAATGTGGCTATTGAAAGACAAATTGCAGCAAACTAGATGTTAATTTGTTTTAAAAATATTTAGGAGGAGATTTAATAAGCAGCAGATGCTGCTTTCTCTACCTGAAGCTTCCAGCTCGCCAGAAACTTAAAGGGCCATAATACCCAAATGTTTAAACACTTGAAAGTGATGCAGCATAGCTGTAAAAAGCTGGCTAGAAAATATCCCCTGAACATCTCTATGTAAAAAAGAAAGATATTTTACCACAAAAGTTTCTCAGTAGCCACATCCCATTGTAAAGGACTTCTAAGCAGCAAATCAGTATGCCTGTCCCGGGACAGGCAAGGGAGGGAGCCTCGTGCACACTCATGTTATTTCCCTATTCAGTTTAAGGAATTTACTATGAAATCTCATGAGAGTTAAGTGAAATCTCATGAGATCACAGTAAAAGAGTTCATGACCTCAGCACTGTTGATGCTGATTGGCTGCTGTTCATTTCTTCATTTTTTTTATTTTTTTGCCTGCAGCTGGGCAGCAGCTGAGTATAACTTTTTACACAGAACTTACTCTGCTGAGCTGAGTTGTGAGGTAAAATATCTTCCTTTTTTACATAGAGATGCTCAGGTGATATTTTCCTTTCAGCTTTTTACAGTTATACTGCATCAGTTTCAAGTAATTTAGCATATGAGTATTATGTCCCTTTAAGTTAAGAAGCAGCGGTCGGAAGGCTGCAGCTCTTTAATTTAGGTGGCGGACTGCAATCATCCTGATCCGATCATGATGATTGACACCTCCTGCTGGCGGCCGATTGGCAGCAAATGTGCATGGGGCGGCATTGCACAAGCATTTCACTAGAAATGCTTGTGCAATGTTAAATGCCGACAGCGTATGCTGTCAGCATTTAGCGATGCCGAGTGGACAGGATTCGCTACAGTGAATCATGTCCGCCCGGCAAATTATAAATTAACCCCTTAGACTTTCCTAATAAGTGTTTATATTAAATTCTGTTGTTCCACTGCACCAGGTGTGCCAACATTTTCACACAAGGGCCGCACAATATTTTTAAAGTCATGTGCAGCCAGTCATGGTAGTGAGGGAAAGCAGATATCTGCTCATACTCCCTGGGGGTTCAGGTCTATGATGGCGTGCTAGAGAGTGTATAAAAGTGTGATAAAAGAGATGAATGGTGATCTATGGGGGAGAATAGAAAGGTGTGTTGTGTGTTCTGGGTCTAACAGACTATAAACCTTTCAGCTCCTCTCATTGCACAGTACATTGTGTATATCATCACTTAGATTGCTAGCTCTGCTGCTCCTCTGTCTGCATTGTATTTGTTTAACCCCTTAAGGATCAGTGATGTACCCTGTACGCCACTGGTTTTCTATAGGGATTGTGTAATTAAAGGACCACTCAATGCAGTAGAATTGTATAATTAACAAGTTCATAATAAAAAGACAATGATTTAACACTCATTTCAAACACACAGTAGATCAGTAGATTTTTTTCAGACAAATTTATTTCTTCTCCCCTTTTCCAGCCCCTGTAACATGTGACAGACATCAGCCAATCACAGACTACGATACGTATACCCTGTGATCTTGTGTAAATGCTCAGTAGGATCTTGTTCCCCAGAAAAGATTGTGCAAAATTTGATAATGGAAGTAAATTGGAAAGTGTCTTAAAACTGCATGCTCTTTATGAATCATAAAAGTTTATTTTGACTTGTCTTCCTTTAATAGCACGCTATGGCCGATGACCAGAAGGGAGGCTATAATAGCGGGACCCACACTATTACAGACAATAAACCCCTCAACGACCAATGACGTACATGGTTCATTGCAGTCATAAAGGAGTTAATTGCCAGTTCTGCTGTTTATCCTTTGCCTGTATAACATTTTTGGGTTTGCTGCCCATCTATGTATTATCAGTTTATTAAATTGTCACTGGATCCTTCTACCTCTTTGTTATATAAGTGTATTAGATTGCTGGCTCTGATGTTTTCCTCGCTTATTTAGCGCTGTCTCATGTTAAAAGCTTTAGCGTGTAGATAACCCTGTTCTTATATATGTTTCCCTCTTTATTTTCATTCTTTCTCTTTACTCTCATCTCTTAACCTTTCCCCTTCATCCTGTATTTCTGCCCTCTTGCTCTCGCTGTTTTCCTTATTCTCTGTCCTTATTTCTCCTTCATACCATATCTCTTTCCCTCCACTTCTTCCTTTTTCCTCCTTCCCAATGTTTTCCCCAATGTCTGGATATTCCAGCACCATTTTACAACTTCCTCTTCCTGTTTCATGAGGTCTAGTACAGCTAGAGGAAGAATGAAACCTCCTTGTGGCTTTCCTATTGCTACGTTCAATGCAGAGAGACCACTATACAGTCTTTATTTCTTTTGCCTGTTTTGTCCTGTAAAATATTTCTGAAAATTTAGCTTGTCCCAATTTTTAAAGGAACAGTCTAGTCAGAATTAAAGATTCAGATAGGGCATGCAATTATTAAAAAAAAGTTCCAATTTACTTTTATCATCAAATTTGCTTTGTTCTCTTGGCATTCTTTGTTGAAAGCAGACATCCCAAGTCTCCCTGAAGTTCAGGGAGTCTCCCTGATTGTAATAGCATCTCCCTGATGCCAGCAAATGGAGTGCAATCTCCCTGAAAATCCAAGTACTATGATCCAATGTGACCCAAATCCGGAAAAGTGTTTCTTTAAGGAATGCCTTTAGTTGCTGGGACGTTATAGAACCCTCAAAGCATGCACCAGTAACCAAAAAGCCCCCACTTATTCTAATAAAATAAAACACAAATACTACCTTATTTACTGCATGTAATTAAACTTTGTATTCTAAAATATTTAAGCATAGGTTTGTTGTATGTGGTTGTGCAATAAAGCTACTTTTTTTGTAATGTGACTTTAGTGGGAAGCTACTTTAATGATAAGTCTCTATCTTATTTAGGGTTTCAGGGTGTCTAATATATAACTGGGAGGGTGGTGGGGGGTGGCGGCACAGTAGCGGGAGAAGCCACCTCCCTGAAATGAGTTTTTGCAGGTTGGGATGTCTGTGAAAGCTAAACCTAAGTAGGCTCATATGCTAATTTCTAAGCCATTGAAGGCCTCCTCTTATCTGAGGGCATTTTGATTGCAGTTATTTATGAGTCAGCCCTGATCGGCTAAAATTCAAGTCTGCCAAAAGAACTGAGATAAGGAGGCAGTATGCAGAGGCTTAGGTACAAGGTAATCACAGAGGTAAAAAGTGATTTAATATAACTGTGTTGGTTATGCAAAACTGGGGAACAGGTAATAAAGGGATTATCTATCTTTGTAAACAATACAAATTCTGGAGTAGACTGTCCCTTTTACAAAGGTTGTCGTGCCTCCATCACACTTACCCCATTGAATACGATCGGTTGATTGACACCCCCCTGCTAGCGGCTGATTGGCCACAAATTTGCAGAGGGCAACATTGCACCAGCAGTTCAGAAGAACTGCTGGTGCAATGATAAATACGCTGTCGGCATTTATCAATGTGGAGCGATGTGCAGCGGACATGATACTCTACTTCGTATCATGTTCACTCGCACATTGATAAATACATCCCCATTCCCCAATAATGTTAATTTAACCAGGATGAAATGCAAATTTACCTAGAGAAAAAACAAAGACGGTAAAGTGTTTTCATTGCCTTAACCAGCCAATTTACTTGCAGCATTGAAAAGAGAACGTAAGTTACAGAACATACCTTTTGGCCTCTAAAAGAATAGAGGACAAGCACATACAAGTAGGACAACACAAGCAAGAGGTGTGTGATGTCTCTTTAAAAAAGCTTTTCTAGAGGGTCTATCCCTGACCTACTCTTGATCTGAAAACTCTTGTGAATTGTACAAATAAAATTACAATGTCTTATGTTTTAAACACATTTCATTTGTGTAGTTATTTAATTTTATTGCTTAAAAAGGATATTAAACTTTTCCCATTTGACAAAACCAAATATATAAATAAAAAAATAAACAGATTTTGTGGAAAAGAAAAGGTAAACTGCTTACTTGTTTTCTTACAAAATTAGCACTTAGAAATACTCAGTCTAGCCCCTGCCCTCAATGTGATAAGAGAACTGACATCTTGGCAACTTAGATTACATTCTGACTGATCTGAGCATGGGCAAATCTGATTTATCTTCTAGTCTATTAACTTTATAGTAAACCAGCTCATACGTTTTATGACATCAGGCTAGATAAACCTTGATGTAGAGACCACAGCCTCCTTGTGGGGCTGTGAAATTAAGAAATGGACACTGCACAAATGTATTGTAAAAAAAAGAAATAAAAGGTAAAATCAATTTAATCGATTAATAATTCACATTACAATGATCTTTATTAAAGGGACAGTAAACCCCCACATTTTCTTTTATTATTCAGATAGAACATACAATTTTAAACAACTTTCCCATTTACTTCTATGATCAAATTTGCTTAATTCTCTTGTTATTTATTGCTGAAGGAACAGCATTGCACTACTGGCAGCTAGCTGACCACATCTAGTAAACCAATCACAAGAGACAAATGTGTGCAGGCACCAATTAGCAGCAGTTCCCACTGGTGTATGATATGTGCAAATTCTTTTTCAACAAGGGATACAAAGAAAACGAAGCACATTTGAAAATAGAAGTGAATTTAAAAGTGCCTTAAGTTTACATGCTCTATCTGAATTTCCTATCCCTTTAAGTATAAGCCACTGCTTAATTCTTTTTTTCTGGCATGTGTGGCATTTTCTTTCTTTTTTTTTTATAACTTTATTTATTAAATCTATCCAAGGACAAAGTAAGATACAGTATAGCACCAAACAGTGTTGACATACACAATGTTAATATCAAATACTTGGAGAACAGGAGGTTAGTTACTCCCAGTTTATCAGTCTTGTGTTTCTAAAATGCTTAATACTTTTTTATTACAACATTGAAACAGACTCAGAATCAGTTTTAATGATATAACTTGTTTAACTTTATTCACAATCCATATGCTCAAAATAGCACAAATAAGTAAATATGAGGCAAAATAATGAAGAGGCCTACAAAAAAACTAAAAAGAATGAATGAAATGCATATGTTTTTAAAGCATTTTTTCGCATTTAATTCAAAGTTTATGTTTTGCAGTAGCTTTTTGTTTTGCTGTACTCTTTGGCTTTGTCAAGGTTCTATAAGATTCTAGAATGGAATGGGAAGTGATTGTAATTACAAGACATTTCTGTTGTGTTGCTATAGAATAAGATACTGGCCAAGTCTAAACATTTGTAAAACAAATTAAAGGGACAGTCTACTTCAGAATGTTTATTGTTTAAAAAGATAGAAAATCCCTTTATTACCTATTCTCCAGTTTTGCATAACCAACACGGTTATATTAATATACTTATTACCTCTGTGATTACCTTGTATCTAAGCCTCTGAAGACTGCTACCTTATTTCAGTTCTTCTGACAGACTTGCATTTTAGCCATTCGGTGCCCTCTCAAAACTAACTCCACGGCCATGAGCACAATGTTAAAGGACCAGTCGTTATAATGGATTTGCACAATTAATACATGCACGATAACAAGCCAATTTAATAGCACTTAGGGGCATATTTATCAAAGTGCGAGCCGACATGATACAAGGTAGCGTATCATGTCCGCTGCACATCGATAAATGCCGACATCATACGCTGTCACATTTATCATTGCACAAGCATTTCACCAGAACTGCTTGTGCAATACCGCCCCCTGCAGATTTGCGGCCGCTAGCAGGAGGTGTCAATCAACCTGATTGTATTCGATCTGATTGATTTCTGTCCGCCGTCTCAGAGCAGGCGGACAAGTTATGGAGAAGAGGTCCATATTTTGTTAATATAAGTAAATTACATGTTCTATCTGAATCATGAAAGTTTAATTTTAAGTTGAGTGCCCTTTAAAATTGGTTCCCTGACTTGAGACTCAACTTTAGACTTGACTTGAAAGTATCTTGCAAGACTTGAGACCCAACTTGAGACTTGAGACTTGACTTGTGACTTGGAGTAAAATACTTGAATACATAACTGCCAAACACCATCCACCACTTGCCTCATTTGAAGGATCCTGTCTGGGCTTGAGTCTGCAGCTGGCAAGGCTAGCCGCAATCATAATATTTGTATAAAATGAATTGTTTTGCATTTGTTTCCTGTTTAAGCCAATTAAGGACAGACAGCATGGTTACCCTTAATAAGTCAACAGTGTGCTTTTTAGTTCTGAGAATTAGAAAAAACACAATTTTCAGAGCTAACTTACATGAAAAGGGGGCAAAAGGTTTTTTGTTTTTTTGACAGCTCCTTCAATGATCAACCAATGTGCAGAATGTTGTAGAGTCAGAGTTATTGGTCTCTCTCTGGGGACAGTTGCAAAACATACTATTATATTACAAGAAAAGTGGGTAAAATAAATAACAAAATGTACAATTTTTTTTTAAAATCACGATGGAGAAATATCATATTATAAACAACTTTACAGTTTATTTCTATTATCTTCTAATGTATCTAAGTTCATTGTATTTAACTTTGTTAAAAAGCATACTTAAGTAGTCTCAGGAGCAGCAGTGCACTACTGGAAACTAGCTGCTGATTGTTTGCTGCACATATATGCCTTTTGTCATTGGGACACCTGATATGTTCAGCTAGCTCTCAGCAGTGCATTGCTTGTCCTTCTACAAAAGATACCAAGAGAATGCAGTAATTTTGATAATAGAAGATAACTGGAAATGTCCCTTTAAGCATCTTATGCAGAATTAAATATTTTGAGTATTGCCCCTTTATGTAACATTTATAAACGCAATTCTCTAATATGCAGTACTATGGTACAATATGTACCACAAAGACAATAAATCACACATAGAAATGCATTATGCACCAGCACTATTAAGCAATAAAAAAATGCTGTTCCTTTGTCTTAAGACCTACCATTAATTGTACATTATGTCATTTTATAAATGATTGAATTAGTTGCAAAAATGCTAAGCATCCAACATTATATAACAGGGTGACTGCCAATTAGCCTAAGGTGAATATCTTTTAGAAAAAGCTGTCAGTCAGGTTTATGTATACTTTAATAAATCTTTTTAAAATTACTTAACTAAACCTCTGCATTCTCCTCCCAATGTGACTGTTATAGCATGAACACACTGTGACATGAAATCTATACTGAATGGCAATTAGCATTTTCACTGGTTTCCTTTACTCTATGATTTTAGTCAGTATTACATATAAAAATAAGAAACTGAGATTTACACAATGTGTGGTGCTTTATAAACATATCTTAACACTAAGAGACATATTTTCTAACGTGTGCCGGACCAGACATAAAAAAACCATGCTGAGACTAACATAAGAGGATGCCCCTTTGATTTTTGTGATGTCTCCTAAAGAAAGAAATTGAGTTCTCAAGAAAGGGAAACTTAGTTGTGAAGAGTGAAGTTGGCAGGGAGCCAGTGGCATACTTTAACAATTAAATACTGTAGCCAATGCAAATCAAATTACTCCACTTTCAGTGTATAGTATTATAGAATTGCTTCTCTTTTTGCTGGCATATAGTTTTCTATCAGTATAATAAGTGTTTTGAGTATTTTGACACAATCTCACCACTTTTAACTTTGTGAGATAAAACAGCAAGATCTGCAGGAGGAATAAGTCAGACCTTGAAAAGAACTTTCAGCTACACTGATGGAACGTCCCTGTTTAGCACACTAGCAGGGGCTGGGACACTCATTTAACAATATGGAAAACAATAAAAAAATATGCTTTTTGTATTTCAAGTACAAATTTCACAGCTTTTTATAAAATAGATCCATTAACCAAAACAAAACGTTAAGTTCCCCCCGTTGTGAATAAAACTCATCTGACAAGCAGAAGCCACTCTTGGACTTCAAATCCACAATATACAAACTATCAGGAGGAAGCTGCAATAATTAGCTATAACACCCAATGATGGAACATTTAAAATAGTGCTATCGTTTTATATCATATTTCCTAGCTGAACAAAACTTGATTTGCAGATGGACATATAAGAACCCAATGAAAATACAAATAATGCTATAAAAATAGGAGTGTAAAACAAAATAGTAATAGGATAGACAAGAATGTGGCAGCTACAGAAATAAAACTACAAATGCAAATAAACAAAATAAGTCTCTATAATCTAGTCTACAGTGTCTTGCTCAGTATAACTGAATAGATCTATTCTTTATGACTTGGAAGGTCACAAAAAATAGACTATACAAATATATGCACAATACTAAGTAATGGCCTTGAGAAGCCAGGAGAAAATATATAGACTTTTATGAACTGAAGGAGAATCCCTCAAAGCTGAACCAAACATGACCTAATAATTAACTTGTAATGTTCAAATCAGGCATTCTGTAACTGTAAATTATATAATAGAGTTCTCCATAAACAAAAACATTGACACTGTATTAGGTGCCACGACACTGCTAGACTAGAATGAGTGGAGGCTAGCTTGATGAAAAATTATATTAACCACAAATTATAATGAACTATAAGGACCTCATAGGGGGCGATTTATCAAGCTCTTTGGCAGGCTTTCATCTACCTACGACTGCAGGTTCTCACAAGAGAACCTGCACAATGTATTTAACAAGCAGCGGTCATTAGACCGCTGCTTTCCTACCCTTTCAACACCTCTGAGGTGGCAAATTTCAATCTCCATTGTCTAGTCCAACCGTGGAGATTGACAGTTCCTTCCCGTGTGTTTGGCTGTGTGCAGGCAGGGGGTGGGATTGCATGCGAGCGCAAAATAGTGCTCATGTGCAATGCTGAATTCCACCAGGGGAATTCAGCCCACCAGAGGCGAGCTGCGGCGGAATGGACACGTATGTGCATCCCTGTCCACCTCAGCTTGATAAATCGCCCCCCTTAGTGGGGGAATACTCAAATGTAAAAGACATTTCCATTCCCTATAGATGTGGACCAGACTCTCTAAGGTGAGGGAGATAGCTGCATGGAACAAAGATAAGCTAAGATAAGATAAGTTAGCTAGAGATTCTAAGATCTCATGTGACTAAGAAGGTATTATGCAGCTCACAGACAGGGGTCACAAGTTATACATGTTGCATGCAAGCGATATCAGGTTTTAACTCAGCTCTTTGCGCACGTCGAAAGTAGCGTGCTTTTACAAATTGAAAATAAATGCGTTTGCTTGTGTGTAATTGAATTTAACAAGCGTCTGGATAGCGCAACCTCAGAGCTCTGGTTAACTGTTATGTGAGTCAAAAAAGTTGTACAAAACACATCAAAATGACATTTAATGATAAAAATGATTAATACAACAAATTGCATTAAAAAGTTATAAGGGCTCAAAGATATGAGGTCTCAGGTGTTAGAAAAAAAAAGGGCTTTAACATAGAGATATATACATACACATGTCTAAATATGTATATGTATATATATACATATATATATATATGTATAAATTTGTGTGTGTGTTTATATGTGTGTACAGATGTATTGATGTATTTATATGTGTATTACAGACATATATAGGTTCACAAAGACGAATATTCATCACAAATACAGATAAAATCCAAACTTTATTCTTTCTTCATTCAAAGAAACACTTCATTAAAAAACAGAATTGCATGGAAGTGGCAGCACCAAACAACTTTCTTTCAGCAAATTGGTGTGGCACTAATGGCTTACGCGTTTCAGCCCGAAAGCCGTAGTCATAGCCTGTAGTACCTTAGGTCACACCTGTTAAAATAATGTGTAATAACATTCTATTGGTCAAAAACAAAACACACCCCTTGTTGGATATAAAGTTAACTATTACTTAACACGCTTACATACTAATACTCAAAATATCCTAAGTTCACTATACAGACTAGGCTAAATAAAACTAGTAATAAGTCAATATATAAATATATGTATACAATAACACCGTGAAATTAGGCAATATGGAAATTGGACAATAATATAGTAGAAATACCTGACATATGATTCATAATATAAATGTAGCAATACGTATAGTACGCAGCAAAAGCACAGGAACCTAGAATTACTCTCAAAGATTATAGATAGCAATAGGCTATTAAGCATATTACATATATTCATAGATGTAAAACTAATGTTGGAAATAGCTGCTAAGCTACTCAAGTATGCTAGGATTCAAAAATACATGCTAGGTTTTGAAAATACACCATGCATGCCAATATCTATGTGCTATAATAGTGACCAAGTACTTCATAATATGCTATTGGATAAATTAATAATAGATAGATATTTTACCAAAAAAAATCAGATATACATAGAAATATGTAGTTGTGAATAAATAGAACATATTCTTCCATGTGAAGAACACTGGAATGTGAAATATTAATATTTCATGCCGGGTTAGCACACTTGAGAAAATGCAATCAGGTTTGCGAGACTTGTTGGGTGTCAGTTTTTTTCCACTTTTCAAGCTCCATTGAAGTCTATAGGGAATACGTTAACGCGGTTCCGATATTCGAAGTTCAGCTTTTTTGCACGCATCGAGTTAGCAAGCAATCTTAAACTTTTTACTTTCAACCTGTACACATGCAACCTGACATGCGGGGTTAAAACGCGAGCAGGAACTCAAACTACTGCTCCACTTGTAATATAGCCCTCTATGTTTTACCCAATGAGGTATCATAAATGCTTATTATAGAGCAAAGCTAGGTTACGCCTCAATAATGCTTTCAAAATATCCTCATACATAGCAATAATATGTTGAGGTACTGAACTTGGCAAACAAATAATTTATTATGGATTTTTTTTATTAATAATAATAAATACTATACCTGTTTGCATCCTCAAATAAACAAATCTCACAGTTTTACCCCTCTAGACTAAAACACAAACAAATGATGGCATTAATTGAAAATAGAGTTACAATATAAACATTAACTGCCTAGACATCTGACTAGTGATTACCCTTACAAGGTATATGTGATATTAAAATCTCTCCCCACATTTTTATATATATTTTGCTCATCTAAGTAGCAAACTTTAGAAGCTCACAGGCAAAACTATAAGGCTTAGGGGCCAATTTATCAAACAGTCAATCAGCCCCAATGCATCTGTTTCCGTGCGAGCCTTCAGGCTCGCCGGAAACTGAAATTAAGAAACAGCAGTCTTAAGACTGCTGCTCCTTAACTCATACGCTGCCTCTGTGGCTGCGGACATCAATCCGCCCGATCTCATACAATCGGGTTGATTGACACCCCCTGCTAGCGGCCAATTGGCCGCGAATCTGCAGGGGGTGGCATTGCATAAGCAGTTCGCCAGAACTGCTTGTGCAATGTTAAATGCCGACAGCATATGCTGTCGGCATTCAGCGATGTCTGGTGGACATGATCCGCTACAGCGGATCATGTCCACCAGTCATTGATAAATCGCCCCCTTAGTCAAGACCAGAGCAGCATATCGATCATTACAGATTTCCAGAATAAAATGTAAAGTAATGGCATTAAGTTTCATACCCCAAAAAATTAGCACAAGGGGGGGTGCTAAACCCAACTGACCCTCAATAACTTTATCATCTTACCGAATTCCTGTTTTCTGTTTTAGGAAGTCCCAAGTATGCATACATAAATAGTACCCACCATTGGAGTTTAGGCATATAATGCTGTAAGGTAAACCAGTAAAGGGACACTCAAGTCAAAATTTATTTTATGATTCAGACATAGCACATCATTTTAAACAACTTTCCAATTCCCTTCCATAATCTAAATGTCCACAATCTTTATATATACACTTTCTGAGGCAGAAGATCCTGCCGAGCATGTACAAGATTTACAGAATATATGTATTGGCATATTGTGATTGGCTGATGACTGTCACATGATGCAGTGGGAGGGAAAATAGAACTAACTTTGAAATTTGTCAGAAAGAAATCTACTACTTATTTGAAATTCAAAGTGCTTTTGCGTTCTCTTTTGTCTATGTATTTACTTATTATACAATTCTATTGTGTTTAGTGGTCCTTTACTCTCACAAGACTCTAATAACTGCAGTGAGTAACGTTGAACTGATAGTGATTGATATTCACTATCTGCTAAATCCTGTTGACTCATGTTAAAGTCCCCAGCAGCAGTCCCCTGAGATGTTGGAGTAGTTTCTGTCATTGTCTGTCCAACCTTGGCCACTTGATAGGCTACCAACCTATATTGTGGAGAGCTCAGGTTGCACCCCAGGGAGCCAGCAGCACTACCCTGGGGACACTTGGCAAAGGGCGTGTATCTCCTTCCTTCTCTCAGGGGTCAGGCTGAGAACAAGCAACACTATTCAACCATAGGAAGCCAGAAACACCATAAGCTTCCTCTAATCTTACTCCTCGCTCCTGCCATAACAGACATTGAATTATCTCTCTCTACATAGCGGGTTGATGAGATGAGGTAACGTGATGAAGCCTTTTACAAATTCTCTTCTCAAAATTTTCTAGGAAAGATTGTGGCACTGTATAGAACTCCACTATATTCATGATTGCTGCTCAAACTTTACCCGGGTTACTGGGGGGGGGGGGGGGGCTTTTCCCATGAAGGGCAGCCAAAGACCTCAATGCCCTGAACTAACTTGTAAAGATTTCTCCTAAAACCTGTAGTCCATGCTACATCTGTTACTGTAAAAATCTAGGTTGGATGATTGGGGGAATGCCGTCTGGCAAGAGCCCAGGGCCGGATGGTTTTACCTCCAGATACTACAAAGTCTTTAGTAAAATATTATCTCCTCACTTACTAAAACTTTTTAATGCCCTAAGGGACAGACCTGTCTTATCCAATTCACTTCTAGAGGCACATATAACAGTCATCCCCAAGCCGGGGAAGCCGGCCAATTGCCCAGAGAATTTTAGGCCCATCTCTCTTATAAACTCGGACATGAAACTTTTGGCGAAGGTCCTCGCCAACAGACTAAATAAATACTTACCAAAATTGATTGGCACAGACCAAGTTGGCTTCATTCCGGGCCGTGAAGCCCGTGACAACACCATTAAAATCTTGCAAATAATTAACTATGCCAAGGTTACAAAAGTCCCGATGGTCCTTTTTGCAACGGACGCGGAAAAGGCCTTTGACCGGGTTCGATGGTCTTTCCTTCGTAGAACTTTGTCCGAGATGGGGATCCCAGATCCTTTTCTAAATACAGCCATGGCATTGTATTCCTCTCCAAACGCAAAAATTAGAATTAATGGTACCCTTTCCGATTCCTTTGCAATTAGAAACGGCACTAGACAGGGCTGTCCCTTATCCCCACTTCTCTTCGCCATCTCCATCGAGGTATTAGCACAAAAAATCAGAAGGAACGGGGAGATTACTGGTGTAGTGATAGGGGAATATGAACACAAACAAGCTCTCTACGCGGATGATGCGCTCTTTTCGCTAACGAATGCAGAGACATCTATACCTGCACTGCTTGATGAAATGGCTAAATATAGTAAGATTTCTAATTTCCAACTTAACATCTCTAAATCTGAAATTCTCAACATCAATACTAACCCTACACATATACAACATTTAAGCAGCCTCCACCACATTCCAATAGCGCATCACAAACTGAAATATTTAGGGATTTATCTCACACCAACTTCTCAAGACCTGTATAAACTCAATTACAACACCATAAAAAATGAAATAATTAGAGACCTCTCTGTCTGGAAAAACAAAAAACTTTCGTGGCTTGGGAGAATAGGGGTTTTAAAGATGAATGTCCTACCTCGTGTCTTATACTTGTTCCAAACCCTTCCGATACAGCTTCCTGATGGATACATAACCCAATTACAAAAAGCTTTTGACCAATATATCTGGGACGGCGCTAGGCCTAGAATCCCGAAAAAAACTATGTATCTATCTAGGGACAATGGTGGCTTGGGAGCCCCAAGCCTACACTCTTACAAACTCGCAATCACCCTTCAACATATAGTAGAATGGGCACACAACTCAAATGACAAAGCATGGATACACATTGATAGACAAATTTTTAAAACCAACAATTTAGCAACGTTGGCATGGACGCCTCGCCCAAAGAGACCCAAGATAACTGAAAAATACCATATCTCAGCAGGGGTTCTATCGGAATGGGATAAGCTAGTATCCACTAGTACGCACATATCTTCGCTAGTTGCCCCTCTCACTCCTATTCTAGAACACAAAGATTTACCATACTACCATTTAGCCTTTACTAAACTACAGTCATACAGTCTGAGGGAAGGATCGGCCCACTTTCTTTCTAAAGACGGTAGGCTCAGGACACATCTTGAGTTAGAAGAAATCCATGGGGAGATTTTCTCCTCTTGGCTTCATTACCACCAGCTTGTACACTTTATCTCACACCATAAAAACAAAGAAGCTCTCGGTAGGGAACTCACGGCTTTTGAGACCCTCTGCATCTCTAAGACTCCCCCGACACACTTAATTTCTAAACTATATAAGATATTGCTCAACTCAGAGACATCAGATCTTCCCTCATACACATACTCCTGGAAAAAAGATTTGGATTGCGAGATAGAGAAAGAGACTTGGCTGAGAGCCTTTAGACTAATTAAAAGGTCTTCGGTCTCAGCATCAATCCAGGAGATTCATCTGAAACTTCTATGTAGGTGGTATTTAACTCCCTGGCGCCTCCACAAGATTTTTCCCTCACTAAGCAGCACATGCTGGAGGGGATGTGGGGAGGGAGGATCTCTTCTCCACATCTGGTGGTCCTGCCCTAACCTGCAGAACTTCTGGCCCGACGTTCTGTCAGAAATAGCCGAAATCCTAGGGATTGAGATCCCACATAACCCACATTTACTCCTATTTCTTAATCTCCCTAAGGTAATAGGGATAGGCAAACAGCCCCTACTGTTAATTATGCTCACTGCAGCAAAAAAACTCATACCAAAACATTGGAAATCTCGAACAGCCCCCTCTTTGGAGGAGTGGAGAGGGACAGTTTCTGACCTCCTTTCACTAGAAAGATACCACTTTTTAATAACACATCAGCTGGAAATTTTCGAGATGATGATGGCGCTCTGGCAGAAAAAAATATAATTCATTGAAGCTTTGCTGAGAGTCAACAACCCCACTCCCCCTTAATCCTTTTTTTTTTTTTTTTTTTTTTTTTTCCCCCCAAACAACCCCTACCTTTCCTTTCCCTTTCCTTTCTTCTTTTCTCTTTCCATCTGATACATACTATGATCAGTCGCATCATGTGTAGTCAAGCCTTAATAAAATGTAAAAAACTAAAAGGACCATGAGTTAGGTTATGAAACGATTTTAATGTTGAAACCATGTTTATAGTTACTCATGTTAACATACTGTTCAATGGAGAAGACAATGTCAGCCAGCAAGGCCCAAACATTTGGTATTCAAGCTTTCAGATATGTAAGCCTTGTTGTAACCTTGTTCCATGATTTCCATGCTGTGTATTTAAATATGCTACTTTATTGTCTTTTCCAGTATCTTAATAAAAATCTATAAAAAAAAAAAAAAAAAAAAAAAATCTAGGTTGGATGGTAAGAATATCTTTAAGTACATGTCAAAAATGCATTTATCCTATGCTCAGCTACTAGTATTGCAACATGGTTGCTGTCCATAAACACACACCCTACTACCATTATTTTAATGTTTTATTTGCAATATTTGTTTTTTGAAAGTCCATCTGATTCTTTGTCTGTACTTTAACTTTGCACTGTTAGTATTTGAAGAGCTCAAAACTGTATATATATATATATATATATATATATATATATATAGATATATATTATACATTATATTTATATCTATATTATATATATATATATATATATATATTTACATATACAGTATATATATATATATACAGTTTATATATGTGTGTGTATATATATATATATATATATATGTAAGCATGTGAGCACATCGATATTTACACATATAAACACATAATTACACATATATACTACACATGTATACATACACAGATACAAATATATAAACATGTATACATATACTTTTGAGCCATTCCTAGTCAACCACCTTGACATATACCATATACTTTTTAAACACTTTTATATATTTTTTTCAATAATAAACATATTTTATATCAATTATGTATACAGGGAGTGCAGAATTATTAGGCAAGTTGTATTTTTGAGGATTAATTTTATTATTGAACAACAACCATGTTCTCAATGAACCCAAAAAACTCATTAATATCAAAGCTGAATAGTTTTGGAAGTAGTTTTTAGTTTGTTTTTAGTTATAGCTATTTTAGGGGGATATCTGTGTGTGTAGGTGACTATTACTGTGCATAATTATTAGGCAACTTAACAAAAAACAAATATATACCCATTTCAATTATTTATTTTTACCAGTGAAACCAATATAACATCTCAACATTCACAAATATACATTTCTGACATTCAAAAACAAATCAGTGACCAATATAGCCACCTTTCTTTGCAAGGACACTCAAAAGCCTGCCATCCATGGATTCTGTCAGTGTTTTGATCTGTTCACCATCAACATTGCGTGCAGCAGCAACCACAGCCTCCCAGACACTGTTCAGAGAGGTGTACTGTTTTCCCTCCTTGTAAATCTCACATTTGATGATGGACCACAGGTTCTCAATGGGGTTCAGATCAGGTGAACAAGGAGGCCATGTCATTAGATTTTCTTCTTTTATACCCTTTCTTGACAGCCACGCTGTGGAGTACTTGGACGCGTGTGATGGAGCATTGTCCTGCATGAAAATCATGTTTTTCTTGAAGGATGCAGACTTCTTCCTGTACCACTGCTTGAAGAAGGTGTCCTCCAGAAACTGGCAGTAGGACTGGGAGTTGAGCTTGACTCCATCCTCAACCCGAAAAGGCCCCACAAGCTCATCTTTGATGATACCAGCCCAAACCAATACTCCACCTCCAACTTGCTGGCGTCTGAGTCGGACTGGAGCTCTCTGCCCTTTACCAATCCAGCCACGGGCCCATCCATCTGGCCCATCAAGACTCACTCTCATTTCATCAGTCCATAAAACCTTAGAAAAATCAGTCTTGAGATATTTCTTGGCCCAGTCTTGACGTTTCAGCTTGTGTGTCTTGTTCAGTGGTGGTCGTCTTTCAGTCTTTCTTACCTTGGCCATATCTCTGAGTATTGCACACCTTGTGCTTTTGGGCACTCCAGTGATGTTGCAGCTCTGAAATATGGCCAAACTGGTGGCAAGTGGCATCTTGGCAGCTGCACGCTTGACTTTTCTCAGTTCATGGGCAGTTTTTTTGCACCTTGGTTTTTCCACACGCTTCTTGCGACCCTGTTGACTATTTTGAATGAAACGCTTGATTGTTTGATGATCACGCTTCAGAAGCTTTGCAATTTTAAGAGTGCTGCATCCCTCTGCAAGATATCTCACTATTTTTGACTTTTCTGAGCCTGTCAAGTCCTTCTTTTGACCCATTTTGCCAAAGGAAAGGAAGTTGCCTAATAATTATGCACACCTGATATAGGGTGTTGATGTCATTAGACCACACCCCTTCTCATTACAGAGATGCACATCACCTAATATGCTTAATTGGTAGTAGGCTTTCGAGCCTATACAGCTTGGAGTAAGACAACATGCATAAAGAGGATGATGTTGTCAAAATACTCATTTGCCTAATAATTCTGCACTCCCTGTATAACATAAAGTATTACACACACATATATAGATAGATAGATAGATAGATAGATAGATAGATAGATAGATAGATAGATAGATAGATGATATATAGATAGATGTGTGTGTATGTGTGTAATAATTTATTTTAATATGTGTTTTCCATGAGTTTTGATACATTTTTCAAGTTGTGCTAAATTTTCTAGTGCTGTTATGTGTTGTGGTCGAGTGCAACACATAACTTTCAACTTGTAATATGAGCAATGTTTAGCGTGGTCATGATATTCATTGAAAGTATAGGGAGCGCTAACTGAATGTCAGATAAACATTCTCTCGTTATTCTTCTTTACCATAGACTTGTAATATCAATTTGCGTGCTAATGCTAGTGTGAGTTAGCGATATTGATAACACACCCTGTACGCCTCAGCTCGCCTGTGGCAGGGCGAAATTGCCCGCAGGTAATCACCATTGCACACAATCGCAATTTTGCGCTCGCATTCAATCCTGCCCCCTGCCCGCGCACAGCCAATCACGCGCGGGCAGGAGATGTCTATCTCCTCGGTCGAACTCGGCCGCAGAGATTGAATTTCTCCTCCTTAGAGGTGGCGAAGAGGTTAGGGAAGCGGCGGTCTGGTGACCGCTGCTTGTTAAATTACGGTGAGCAAGTTCTTGTGAGAACTTGCAGCCGTAGGGCTTTGATAAATCGAGCCCTTAGCCTGGGCTACTTTAATTGTATAATATAGTATAAGTAGCATTATTGTTTTAAGCCACTAGAGGGCACTGTATTGCTGTGATAGTTTAAAAAATCGTAATATCCTCACAATACTGTTCCTAGTCCTAAATATATTAAATTGTATTATCTGATAGTTCAAACTGTTATTTAGTAGTTATAACAAAGCTGTAACAACCAGGTGGGACCACTGGACCCAATGCAGCAGTTGACAGGGACAGCACTGGGGAGCATATTCTGGAAAGCAGTGTTTTTAAAGAGAAATTCATTGATATGATGCCCATCTGCACATTTTCATGTGAAGTTTTAATCTGCTGAACTTTAATCTCTGATGCAACTGATGCTGGTTGTGTTTAGACTGAACGTGCAGAAAATTGAGGGGAGTCGTTTTATTTTTGGACACAGACAGCACAATGCCTTGAGCAGTGCCCTGAATTATAAACAAATATTAATACTTAGTAATAGCAATAATGTGGCATTATTATTATTGAGGTAGACCTACACTACATACTCATTTTTAAACCTTTTCCATCAATAGACTTTTTTTCTTCTTCACAAAACATCAGTTTCTAGTTATTTTATCTCTTAATTGCATTTTGTTGTTTACACACACATCTTCAGGATTACCCCTACTGGACACTGATCATTTGGAACTATAGAGTATTACTTTTTTATTTGACTGGAATGGGCTGAGGCATTTATTTCGCATGAGTTCATTTACATTATATGTGGTATATAATTATTTAAATCCCTCGCTTTGATGTAAAACATTAAACGACTTTTTAATTTATACTCTGTACAGTAGGTCCATGGGGAATAATTGCACATTCGAAATATTATTCCCAAAAGGCTTTAATTTGTGAAGCAGCGAGAAGTCACAGCGCTAATGCTCATCCTTAGGTGAGTTGCTGCCAGTACTTCATATAAAGCCATTATAGTATTTGTTGTATATACACTTAGAAATGTCCCACGGATTTTAATTGCTATTGAAACAAATATGTCTTGTTACAATTGTGGTATAAAACTTAGAATAAATATTGAATATAAATGAATTGGACTAGACATTCTCTTCTAATTAATAACAAGTACAACGTCACTGTGGGCTTACACATTAAATCACTGATATGTAGTCATTTTGTGAATCACTGACTTTTATTTTATACATTTTAGGCCAGCGGTGCCCAGTTTTTTTCACAAGGGTCTGTGGTGGCGAACGCGTTTTAAAAAATAGTGAAAAAGAAACAAAAAAAAAAATCAGATATAAACACTTTTTGTGTGATTAATTAAAAAAATAAAAGTTATAAAGCCATTTACATTCACTGATCGTAAAATACAAGAATAAGAGGTGACATCTAAAGAAGTGGGGGATGGGAAGATGCAAAGCTCTGTACTGACTTACAGCTAAAATACAACCATAAATAACCCAACCTCATATGGAATTCAAGGGGTTAAACATTGCTGTAATACACTAAAGACCTATCTGGCACCGGTGTAATTAATGTATTTATAATAAAATGTGTGACCTTTCTGCTGACAAGAAGACTAGCGAGGGCACTGGCAGCAGGCTACAGCTCATGCATACAGATATACTTGTTCGTCTACCAGCATTGCACTTGAGCTGAGCAATAGTCATTTATAATAGGTATCCCTTTCCTGTTATCTCTGGTTCCCTTCACAATGCAGTAACACTTTTTTTTCCTCCCAGAGAGCACTTTGCATAGGACAGCCTTCCCTAAGCTGTGGCTGGGTATCAGACCTATGGGAGTGCGGTCCTCCCCTCCCCGGCAGCTCCTCCCCAAACCTCCAACACCTCTGTGTGAATGAAGCCAGCACAGTCTAAGGCTGCTGCTACTACACATCGTGTGGGTCCTCTCTGCTCCTCCTCCTCCTCATAGCCCATGTGTCCTCCAAAGAAATAGCCCAGGACTCTACCGTTAGCCTTAGAGTGCAGGACAGACAGCTGCCCACGGCTCCCACTTGTGGATGTAGTAACACGAGAGGATCCCCGGCTACTACCCTGCGAGAGAACAGTGTGACCTGCACACACGGACATGATCCCCTGTGAGCTGAGCTGTAAGTTTGTTTTTATTTATGCTATTGATTTTTATGTTTTCTTAGTTATAGTCATAATTGCCTTTTGCAGAAGAGCTAAACAAATGATAGTGCAACTTTAGGAAGATACTGGTTTGCTGAGTGACCTAAAGTAGCAGAACGTTATAGGCTATAGAACTATCAGATCATGACAAAAAGAACACATTCTATACACAGACGTGCAAATTGGCTGTATGAAAAAGACCACCACAAACACACTTTATGTATATTCTCTGTTACAGGTAAATAAAAAAATATCCTTCTTAAAAATAGTTGCAGCCTAAACTTATTTAATTGGGTTTACAGTGAATTTTTAATGTGATTCAACTGTTATTATTTGAACGATGCTTTATTAATATGGGGAGGAGCGTGTGTGAATTCTTCACTGTCCTTAATCAGCCTGTTCTCATTCTGTTTGATAAGATACTAAGGATCTAGCAGTTTATCAAGAGAATGGGTGTGATGTATAGTACTGTATGTGCAATTTATAAAACGTGTAGCTAGTATTGTTTAACCCCTTATGCAACTTACTTTCTAATAGTATTAATAATATCATGAATCTGTAGTAATGTGTCCACATTAGTATGTGTAGTTAAGTGTGTTTTTTTAGGATAAAAATAGCAGAATAAATATAAATAACAAAAGTATTTTAACAGTATGTTTAAACATTTGAGATTTGTTCTCATGAGTGACAGTCTTGCAATGCAATGGTTATCACCTCAGGCAGAAATAGTTATGGGTATAAACACTAACGTGTGGTTTTGTTTTTGAAGTTAACGCTTCCAGGGGATGTTTGTAAACACATAGCCAAATGGTTTAATTATACTGCCATTCACTGAATATTCTTTTGGGGACAGTAAATGATTTGTGGTGGCCAAAGCCATGTGTGCTAAGCGGAGACACTGGTTTAGTCTTTATTCTCAGTGTCTTACACGTGCTGCATATTCAGCTGTCATGTTGTGTTAGTACAGTGTGCTCCAGCTTAGGGGCTGTATAATGCTGAGACTGGAGAAGCTTTACCAAGTAATGTTTAAAGACTGACCAGCTATGTTATCTCTGTGGTCTATATTAGTGTGTTTTTTTTCTGCAGTATTGCTGAATCACACGCATTACCACATATTTCCTTCATGCATCTTCCTGTATCATTGGAACCTCTCTATATTAGTGAGTATAAATTCTTATGCGTATATATATATATATATATATATATATATATATATATATATATATATATATATACTCATGGGAACTGTCAGTCCCTACTATAAAGCATTTTTTACTGACATGAAAGACAATTCCTGGTTTGGTCATTGCATGCTTAAATTTTACAACAAATGGAATTTAAGATATTTACTCTCACCCCCCCCCCCCCTGCATATTATATATTTGTGCAGGCCATTAATTGACGTTATGCTCTTATGCTTTAATGGTCTGTATTTTTAAAATAGTTCTACTTCGGAAATTGTTTCCTTTGTAGTGTTTTTATTGGGTATTTGTAAGGACATATGCTATGGCAAAGCCTCATATAGCAACTGTCACTACACTGTTATTGATATCAAAACTTCACCGCAGGGAAAAATCGTAACTTTGGTTTGTAGTGAATCTATCTCCAATAACAGCAATTAACAGCTCTACAAACTCTCTAAAATTCTCACTATTTAAAGAAGAAAAAACATAAAATATGCAGTGATACTGCAGATGAATTACAGTCTGTTCATTTTTAGGGAATAATTCCCTCCCATTAATATAGTATCTATTTCACAAATGTAGCGTACTTTCATTTGGTGAGAGTATATTTATGCTCTGATCCATTTTCATTGCAGTTATTAAACATTTATTAATTGCTGCATCTTAGATTTAGTGTCCAACTAATTCATTTTAATGTATTCTGTTTGAATGCTGTAGAAAGCATTTCAAACAAACCCTTGAAGTCAGATTCACTTACACATTCCAAGTCCTCTGTAATGGTTGTAAAGTCTGACACTGTCAGATAAATTCCCTTTTATGTTTCTATAAATGTAAAATGTGTTTTGTCTTGTGTTAAACCAGGTTTATTCAACCTAAGCTGCAGGACGTTTATGCTGCCCCAGCGCTTTATATTTTGCCCCAGTTTGCATGTTTATTTCACTCTGAGCATTTACCAGTCTCCATTTGCAACACAGAGAATTTCATGCTTTCTCTATGCAAACAATGTCAGTGATTCTTCATCTCTGTGTATAGGTAGGTTTGCAACACTAAATATGGTAAAGATTTGCTAATTTCAATATTTTACCTATAAATTACCTATGCCAATAAATATCTGTACGTACATAGACTATGATGTAGTGTTTAAATAGCTTATAATTTAGAGCAGATATGTCCAACCTTTTTTTTAAATGAGGGCCACATTAGATTTCTTTTTGATGAAAAGAAAATGATATAATAATCTTCTAATAAAGCAAAGCTTTAGCTAGATTGATGTAATTGTTTTGAAGGTAGCATGCATGGTGCAGTAATGTTCCTTTACAACATTATATTACTATACAGACCCAGACAGCATCTCCTCCATTTCCCTTGCTATTTATTAAAATAGCATATTCATTTTGGAGTAGTGTATAGGGGGTGGGATTGGGTACTGTGTCACAGTGCTTAGATTTTGTAAACCTGAGCTAGAAAAATAATTTTATATTCATAATTTCTCAGCTGCTCTGCACAAAGTTCCCTGGGTAAAACTGCAGTGTTTGGTTCTTTAGGTATGTCTTACTTTAAGCTACTTAAGTACACACTTGGGATTTTCAGGAACATCTTTGTTTCCAAGCAACAATTCATGTTTCCGAATCTAATCCCCTGTCCTAAATCAGCCTTATTGTGCTGGGTATATTTGCAACTCGAATCTGCAGTTTATTTTAGCTTTCCTCTAGCCTTTATTGGGAAAGTAATAACTGTAGTTAAGTATCATTTCATGTTTATAACCTAATACAGTTAAAAAATATTTTTTATGTGCTCCTTTGCTAGAAGTTTAAAGGCCCATTGCCAAGACAGATAATGACATGTCCTGACATGTCCTAATTATACTACTGCTTTATCTGAGAAAGATGACATCCACATAGGGCCAAACTGTTCTCAAATGGAATATGCGTAGCTGTTGGAAATTACTACTTTTAGATTAGATGTTGAAAGTGTTCTTGGCAATGCAGTTCTGTGCATGCTATAATTTATGAAGTTTGATTTTATTGTGTCCTACTTTTTATGCCATTCTTATGCTCCTTTTTTTTTTTACAATGCGTTTATGGTCTTTAAAAGAGTTAAACGTATTTTAAAAAGGGCATTCTAGTGCAGACATTATACACTCTGTTTCATTACAGCATGTCATTTTTGTATTATAGACTTAAATTGATGGTAAATTTCAGACTAATAATCTTGCAATAAAAAATATTTTAGTGTACAAGCAAAAACAAAAAGGTATACACATTTTTTTTTAATGGCAACACATTAGCTTTGCATAATCAACAAATGCAAGGTAACAAGACAATGCAATAGCACTTAGTTTGAACTTCAAATGAGTAGTAGATTTTTTTATAACAAATTTCAAAGTTATGTATATTTCCACTCCCCTTGTACCATGTGATAGCAATCAGCCAATCACAAATGCATATACGTATAGTCTGTGAATTCTTGCACATGCTCAGTAGGATCTGGTGACTCAAAAATTGTAAATATAAAAGACTGTGCACATTTTTTTTAATTGAAGTAAATTGGAAAGTTGTTTAAAATGACATGCTGTATCTGAATCAGGAACATTTTATTTAACCTGAGTGTCCCTTTATATGGCATTTGATTGCTAAAGATTACCACCACTTTAAGGTAACTATGGGGTAGTATGCTTGGGCCTCAATCTGATATTACAAGTTGTTAAAAGCGTTTTTTTTGCATAGGTGTTACGTGTAAAGCACATCCTATACTTTCAATGGAAAGCAAAGTGGTAGTAATATGCTCATTTAGTGCACATTATGGGCCAGATTTATCATTATTTAGAATGACAAGTTTTTTTGCAAGCATGGTACCTGTCCACCTGGAATCGCAAGGAGTGTGCGACCCTGCAACTGATAGGCACATCCAAACCTTAATAAATATACCCCTATAATCTGTTCAGAGAGAGATTATGGAATACCAAACAAATCTATTGTAATGTAAACCATACATAAAATGGGCTTTACTTTAGACTCGTGTAGTAAGAAAGATGAATGAAAGGTACCTGTATTATGGCACTGTAATTCCCATTGCTTATATAGATCTTTTAAACTTTTTTTTTCTTTTGTTTTATAATGTCACCAGAACCCTCTCAGCAACTGTATTATTGCCCCGAGGGTACATAGTTACATTGTCACATTTATTCCAAGCTTATGAGCTAGAGGAGAAATTGAGAAGACAGCTACATTCTTAGGAGGAAGGGGAAACAAGTTACTAGCCTTCCCAATTATTGTAAATAATGCACTTGGGGTCTACAAATCTGTTTAAAAAATTGGATCTAGTAAGAATATTTAGGAGCCAGACATAGTTTTTGGAGCTAGACAATGGTATTTGTATATAGATATATTGAGAATAACCCAATGGGCACAATTCTAGGAGCCAGTGGCTCCCTAGCCCCTTCATTTGTCAAGCCCTGATTGTACTCAATGGTAAATAAAGATACCATGCTACATTTTTTACTAGTCCTGGACTAGTGGAAATGTATTACCCTGTAGGTATTTACAACCTAAATAAATTAGGAGACATGAATTTTAGGAGACCCCTTGTTCAACAGTAATCTAAACAAAGAACATGGCATTAAAATAATTCATCTGCATGATCTATCTGTCTTATGCGATCCATTTCTGTGTTTGACTGTGATACTTGCATTGTGACATGTGTAAAGTATGTCAGCTGAAAATCAGCAGTGTGAGGGAAAATACAGGGTAACCTGCTGAGCACAGGTCTGTAATATGTTTATAGGAAAGCTGAGGAACTGGTTTTCCTTAAGGTTACATGACTGTTGAGCAATTTATCAAGTGTTTTGTAAAAATTTAATTGCATTTAAGCAGGCATATATTTTTCTTTATTAGGGTATATCTTTATTTGCCAGGGCTTGACAAACCCATGAGCCAGGGAGTCACTGGCTCCTAGGATTTTACCCCTGGTTCCAAACCTTTGGGTTATTCTCCAAATATCTAAATGCAAATACGACTTTCTGGCTCCTAAAATTTGTCTGGATCTTAAAGGGACATGAAACCCAACATTTTTCTTTCATGATTCAGATAGAGAATACACTTTTAAACAACTTTCCAATTTATTATTATTATTATTATTATTATTATTATCGGTTATTTGTAGAGCAAATTTCCAATTTACTTCTATTATTTAGTTTGCTTCCTTCTCTTGTTATCTTTTGCTGAAAGGTTTATCTAGGCAAGCTCAGGGGCAGCACAGAATCTAGGTTCTAGCAGTTGATTGGTGGCTGCATATATATATTGATTGTGATTGACTCACCCATGTGTTCTGTTAGAAACCATTATTGCATTGCTGCTCCTTCAATAAATGATACCAAGAGAATGAAACAAATTAGATAATAGAAGTAAATTAGAAAGTTGTTTAAAATTGTATTCTCTATCTGAATCATGAAAGAAAATGTTTGGGTTTCATAACCCTTTAAATATTCTTACTGGCTCCTAAATTTTAAACTGTTTAGTTGACCCATATGAAGTTGTTTCAATTGCACATGCTCATAGTTGTGTAACTGTCAAGGATCAAGTCTGATGCAAAGCTTCTCCGTATACGTCTAAAATATTCTTCTGCAGAAATTAAACATGTTATGTACATATTGATAAAAGTTTTGAAAAAAGTATTGTCATTTTTATTATACATGTAATTTACTTGCTATTTATGGTCAAATAAAAACATATTTCCTTTGAAACCTAACCACCTTTACCAATAGGTACCCATGCTTTAGTGAGACAGGTTTTGTTTATTTGCGAAGTTTGTCAGTGTGATCCATGTAATTGCAATGCTTATGCTTTGTTTAACACAGAGGGTAATATTCTGTGTTGAAAGGGAAATGGTAAATCACAGAAGTCTTGTGGTCAACTGTTCTGCATTTAGAGGTTGACTGGTAAATCACAATCTACATTTTTACACCTGTGCTTAGGCATGTGGGCTAGACTGTTACCCTCCAATGTCTCCCACCAATTTTCCCCAAAGTGTATATTTGTATAAAACAGGAAGCTATTTAAAGAGATGGGTTAGTAATGATGCGTGATAATCAACCTTCATATCTGAGAAAATGTTGCAATTACTAATACAGCTTTATTTTGTCAAATGAGCATATTGGTTTATGTCTTTTCACAGAGTTCCCTCTCCCCAGAACAAAAGAACCCTTGCTATCCAATCACCAACTAATTCACATTTATAGGATTTGAGCATGTATTGTTGTTTGCACATATGCATTTAAAGAGATTGGTAAGCCCTTCCCTCTTCTCCTCCCTCATAGTGTTTTATCATGAATTCAGCCTAGTTAATTAATAATAATTTATTAAACAGGTGGTGATTAGAATGCAATATATATCTGACTGTTTCATTACCTAACAAATAAACATCAATCTTATCTATACATCCAGTCCCAGGGATATGCCCTCACTGCCAGGATGCTGGAAAATAAACAATACATCTGTCAAATAATCCACACTTGCTTGGCTTGTAGCTGCAAAAGTAAAACATTTTTGGTGACGTTTCAGGAACCTAGATCCCCTTCCTCAGTGAAATACAAATACAACTTCTACTGGGTTATAAATATTAACTGATTTTATATGTATTTGATCATAGGGATCGCCAAAGTTGTCTGGCTTCTAGATTCTGAACACATTTGTAGAGCCCTGATATAAACATTAATATTCACACCTAAAATTCATAGAATGCCCACTGCCAGGTTTACACCGATACCATTTTTTTATGAACGAGTACAAGTACCGATACTTGTTTTCAAATACTCGCCGATATCAATTACCAATACTTTTTTTTTAATGTCATGTGACAGTTTACCAAGCACAATACAGACTAATTATTTAAGATTCCTTCTTTATAATTATAAAGGACTGTAATTCAAAAGACATTATGAAATAATAAAACAGTTTGATTTGTCAAAAGTTCACTGAACATGTTTATAAATAAAAAATATTACAATAAAATATTAAATTTAAAGGGGTGATGCAATTGGGTTGTAGGGCTGTTATATAACATCAATCTGACATTTGTATGGAGGTTCGACTCTAAGTTGAACAGTCTTTCACTTTCTACCATACTGCATGGGGCAGAAAGATATTTTTGGGCCAATTTAGCCAGAGCTGGGAATCTGTTTATTAACTGCCCAGTACTTCAGGGGTTTGAGGTACAGTGATCTCTACTACAATAATACAAATAACAGCAATTTGTATTGGCAGAACAGTAGTAAACAATTTTTAGTTTAGTCTCCACTCCAGTTTAAAATGAAATGGGAACATGCAGTTTGAAAAAACGCCACAAGGTAGCATATGGGTAGGAAGTGGAGGTATCGGTTTAAGTATCGGTGCATTTGCACGAGTACAAGTACTCATGCAAATACTTGGTATCGATACCGATACTAGTATCGGTATCGGTGCAACCCTACCCACTGCTATTGCAAAGAATAATTTTCCTAACATGATTGTTGATGTAAAACTAATAATCCACCTCAAGAGCGCAAATGACTGGAGAAACATTGGTTCACAGAAAAAGTAGATAACAGTCTTAACCCAAACTTTCCTGGGAGAAAGTGTAATAAATACAACCAAAATTTGTGTTGCAGTTTTTTAGTTTAATTTAATTAAATTTAGCAGGACTGTTTTGCTGATTTAATATTGATATTTCAAGGGCCTATAATGTTAATTTTGCTATCTATAAATAAACAATTGTAAAACCTGTTATTGTTTAATTACAGGAGTGAAGAAAATGTCAGTCTGCCTACATGAGAATCGCAAGTCCAGAGCCAGCACTGGCTCTATGAACATTTATCTTTTCCACAAATCCTCCTATGCGGACAGTGTCCTAACGCACCTTAACCTCTTACGCCAACAATGTCTCTTTACGGATGTCTTACTCCTGGCAGGGAACAGGTCTTTTCCATGCCACAGAGCTGTCCTTGCTGCTTGCAGTCGTTATTTTGAAGCTATGTTTAGTGGTGGACTTAAAGAAAGCCAGGCAAATGAGGTAAATTTCCATAATGCCATCCATCCAGAAGTTTTAGAACTCCTCCTGGATTATGCCTATTCGTCTAGAGTCATCATCAATGAAGAGAATGCAGAATCCCTTCTAGAAGCTGGAGATATGTTAGAGTTTCAAGACATCAGAGATGCATGTGCTGAGTTCCTGGAGAAGAACCTTCATCCAACTAACTGTTTAGGCATGTTGCTGCTATCTGATGCTCATCAGTGCACTAAACTGTATGAGTTGTCTTGGAGAATGTGCCTAACTAATTTCCAAACCATTTGTAAGACAGAAGACTTCATGCAGCTGCCTAAAGATCTGGTGGTTAAGCTCTTATCCAATGAAGAGCTGGAAACTGAGGATGAGAGAATGGTGTATGAAACCGCAATGAACTGGATTAATTATGATCTAAATAAAAGGCTATGTTACCTATCTGAGTTGCTGGAAACTGTCAGATTAGCTCTATTACCAGCTATTTATCTTATGGAGAATGTAGCCATGGAAGAGCTTATCATTAAGCAGAAGAAAAGTAAAGAACTGGTAGAAGAAGCAATAAGGTGCAAATTAAAGATATTACAAAATGATGGTGTTGTTACAAGTTTGTGTGCCAAGCCTCGTAAAACTGGACATGCTTTATTTCTTCTAGGTGGACAGACTTTTATGTGTGATAAACTTTATCTTGTAGACCAAAAAGCAAAAGAGATAATACCCAAGGCAGACATCCCAAGTCCTAGGAAAGAATTCAGTGCTTGTGCTATAGGTTGCAAAGTTTACATCACTGGAGGCCGGGGTTCAGAAAATGGTGTTTCTAAGGATGTTTGGGTCTATGATACACTCCATGAAGAGTGGTCAAAGGCTGCCCCTATGCTTGTTGCAAGGTTTGGCCATGGCTCTGCTGAGCTTAAGCACTGCTTGTATGTGGTAGGAGGCCACACAGCAGCTACTGGGTGTCTCCCTGCCTCTCCCTCAGTGTCATTAAAGCAAGTTGAACAGTATGACCCAGCTACCAACAAATGGACAATGGTTGCTCCTCTACGTGAAGGTGTGAGCAATGCTGCAGTGGTCAGTGCAAAGCTTAAATTATTTGCATTTGGAGGAACTAGTGTGAGCCATGATAAGTTGCCCAAAGTTCAGTGCTATGATCCTTGTGAAAACAGGTGGTCAGTACCAGCCACTTGCCCCCAACCTTGGCGATACACAGCTGCTGCAGTTCTTGGAACACAGATCTTCATCATGGGTGGAGATACAGAATTCTCAGCTTGTTCTGCCTACAAATTTAATAGTGAAACCTATCAGTGGACTAAAGCAGGAGATGTGACTGCTAAACGAATGAGCTGTCACGCTGTTGCATCTGGTAATAAACTGTTTGTAGTTGGAGGCTATTTTGGGATCCAGAGATGTAAAACGTTAGACTGTTATGACCCAACTCTTGATGCTTGGAACAGCATAACTACAGTACCTTACTCCCTTATTCCTACTGCATTCGTCAGCACATGGAAACATCTCCCGTCCTAAAGCAAAGCACACTGACATGGTAAGCAAAATAGCAGTTAAGTTTGTTAAAGATCAGAGTCTTCATGGGTAAAGCTATAACCCCACTTTCCTAAAAACAAAACAAAAACCTGCCCTTGGCCTTCAAGGACTTAGAAAGTAGCATATGAGCCTACCTAGGCTTAGCTTTCAACAAAGAATACCAAGAGAACAAAGCAAATTTGATGACAGTTGCAAATTGCATGCCCTATCTGAATCATGAAAATTTTGACTAGACCGACCCTTTAAATATAAATTGCTGTAGCAAAATATACTATTTGTTTGCACTTTTATGTCGCTTTAAGGATATCCTCAAATATTTTCATTCCCTTGGATTCTTTTGTGGGTGAAGTACAGGTGCCTTATTTTGTTGTTTCTTCAGCAAACAACTTTTTCCAAAAGTATACGAAGTACTTAACCAAGCACACACGCATTTCCGATTCCTTGTAGATAGTGTAAATAAAACAAAGAGTCTCACAGACAGCTTCCTCATTCTCTTGTTATTGCTAATGATTGGCATTAATACTTAGTTTGTTCAGCACACTCATTTTTTTCCTATTGCTCACTGTTGATCATTACTAAATAGTCTGAGCCATGAGAAAATGAACATTTGATGCTCACCAGCTAATCATACATGAAACTAAACATTTCTAATTTTGCTCTTCCTCTTCTAGTTCAGCTTAAGGGCAGAGGTGGGGCTTTGTAAGTATGTGGCTTAGGAATGCTGACCTGCAAACCCAGTATATTTACAGGATTGCTTTGCAAACCAGCAGGAGACGGATCATTTTGTTTAATACAGTTCTATTAATAGTTTTAGTCTTTGCGTAATCAACCATCAGTTTTCGAAGCTGCTTAAAGGGACATTCTGTTGCAATAAAAATGGTCGAATTTATAAATAAGCAAATGTTTGTTGCAAACTATGATTTCAGCCCCGCAAAGAGGTTTATATGCATAGTCAAAGTCAGACACAGGAGCTGCAGTGTATCGGCTATCTTGATCAAGAGATGACCGGTGTCCTGCTGAAAATATCATGGGAATATGTCTGGTGCGTGAGCCTTCACTATGTGCTCAACCTCTTTGCAGGTGTTGCTAAATGTAGCCACCAATAAGCAAGTGCTATACAGGGTGATGAAAATAAAATGGGCTGGCTCCTAAGCTTTACATTCCTGCTTTTTAAATACATGTAGCAAGAAAACAAAGAAAAATTGATAATAGCAGTAAATTAGAAAATTGCTTAATACTGCATGTTCTATCTGAATCATTAAAGAAAGAAAAGTTTAGTGTCCCTTTAACATTGCATGGTCTATCTCTATCATGTAAGTTTACTTTTGACTAGTCTATTATCCCTTTAATCTGTGCCTTACAAGTCACTGCTAACATTTCAATTTTAATCTTTAAGTTGAAACTGACTTTTGTGTTGTGCCCATATGCACGTTACCTAAAAATAGTGTTCCCCAACCTGGTGTGTTACAGGCCTCAACTACGAATGTGAACCATGATGAGCTCTGAGGGTAAAAAGATTCATAGTTGCTGCCAGTGTTAAATAATAATAATTTTATTTGTAGCGCTATTGTAATGTTTAATTATACATATTGGTTAAAATACCCACAATGTAATTATTGGTCCACATTGTATTTGTATTACATAATAGAGTTTTGTAACAGTGTCGAAATTTGAGATCCATAGCCCTAAATGAACACACATTCTGAGTATTGCAAGCTCAACAGAACCATGTTTATTCACAGAATACTTGTTCTATAAACTTCTTATTTAATTTCACACTCCCCTCCAAATCATGGAACGTTTTTCATTCTGTTCAGATTTGTAGCACAGTTAGGCTTTAGCAGTATATATACATCACACTGGTCCCTTGCTCTGTTTCTTGACTGTGCCCTTTTTCCTTCTAGTGAAGAAGAAAAAAATATCTCTGCATTTTATTTGTTTGTAGATTTCTAGTATTCAGGGGTAAAAGGCAAAGACAGTTTTAGCAATGTGTGTTCTTAGTTGAGAAGCCTGAATGAGATTAAATGTCTCACAAAAACATTGTAAAAAGAAGCAGAGTCAGGCTATTGTCTATTCAAGTCCACAGACATAATTGCTAACCCTCCCCCCTCTTTTGAGTTATGTGTTAATGTGATAGGAGCAATTCAACTAGTCACACTTTTATGTGGTGCAGAAAATCATTAAATGTACAACCTACTTTTACTTCACTGCACATTTTCTTAGTAGATCTGATTGTGTTTATATTTTTTATATATTATGTCACGTTGCATATAGTAATTACATGCATCTTTCATGAAAAATAGCAAAAAACTTAAGCAAGTGTAAAGGAATTAAGACAAAATGCAATACTTTCCTTGCTGCTGCTGAACAGCTAGTTGTGAGGCTTTTTGTATTGCCCAGATGTGTGCACTTTGTTACACCCCTGCTGTACTTAAAGGAACAGTATACACAAATTTTAATTTGACTGCATGTAATAGATCCCACTATAAAGAATATGCACAGATACTGATATACAAATCCAGTATAAAGTAATTTTAAAACGTATTTAGAAGCTCCCAGTTTAGCACTGCTGATGAGATTAGGCTGGGACACCCAACTGATAGAGGATGGGGGGGGGGGGCAGGCATCTCCCCATTCCCTGCATATGAAAAGACCGATTACACAACCAGAAGTCTGTAGACATCAGTATACATCTAAAACGTTCGGTCTTCGTTGGGAGTCTGGAAATCGGCACAGTGTTATTTAAAAAAAATAAGCAAAACTAAATTTTTACAAAAACCCTCCCAGATAAGCTATATAAATGGATCATCTGCCCCACAGAGTGTGCTGTCAGGTTGGTAAAGTCAGAGCTTCATCTCCTGTATCCAAAAGTAACCAGTTTGGCTCTTTTTAAAATAAGGAAAAAACCCCCACAAAACACAACTCCTCTTGTGTGACTTTGCAACAGCTATATAATATAGTATTAGTAGTGCAATACACTGGCTATTGTAGTCTATGCTGTTTCTTAACGTCCCTTTTATTTAACCCTGAGAAAAACAATTCTATTGTTGTTATGACTTGTAGAGTAATGAACGTTGTTAGGACCTTTTGTGAGGTTTCTTTGCTCTTTCTGCTTTTTCATCTTCTCTCCTTTATCTCTCACAACAGACCTCAGCTGTGAAGGTTCCAGACCAGCTCTGAGAAAATGAAGACTGAGACTTTTAAGACTTCAAGGGTTGCACACAACAAACCCTTTTCAACCTCACTCAAATGAAATGGATTTCAAGCAAACAAAAAAAAAATCACTGTTGCTCTGTGAGCTGGTAGGAACCTAAACATCAGTATTAACCACTTTTGGTTCCAGTGTCTGCTACAAAATAACAGTGCAGAGTTATGCTGTCAAATTTTAAGGGTTTTGCCTTCTAAAAGATGGATAAATAAACCGGTTTGTGAATTACATAATTCTGGAGCTGTGAAGACCACGCTGTTTGTGAAATGCCTGTAAGAATCCACACAATGCTCATATAAAGGGGCATCTAAACAGCTATCATGTTAAAGTCCATGCATGTATATTCAACAACATATAGGTCACCATGATTACAAGAATTGCTCAACACTAGTCGTGTTGATTAAACTCACTGTTTATTGCATAGTCAGCATCAACATTGTGAAAACAGCAGAAAAAAACCCCCTGAACAAATACTGGAAGTCTTTATATAGAGATCCCTTCACCATTTCATTTGCCTATTTATATGACTCGATTTCTTAATACATTCCATGTTGTCTATTTATTGTCCTGTGCTGTCTGCATGCTGATACAATACCTGTGGTTGTATTCACATGTGAGAAGCCTGATTTGAATGTGGGAGTGTTTGGGGCAAGCAGCAATGGGGAAGGAGCACAAAGAAATTATACGCAGTAGTCTGTGTGAAGTATGGACATGCATACGTATTGAAGGTGTAGAACTGTTAAAATAAATATATATATATATATACCGTATATACACTTCCAAAGTATTGAATTTAGCAAACAAAAAATCCAGGTATAATTTGAAGAGCTTTATTAACCTTTTAGCAAGTTTGCAGTAAAGACGGCTAAAAACATAATTATTTTACAATTACTTAAACGGACATTAAAAGTAATATTTGTTGCATTGATAAATAGGGGAAAAAATTATTTCCCTATGTTGGAAAAATAATAATTTTTGTGGTTATGCTTGTAGGGCTTGTCATTGTCAGAGTTGTAGGGGTCGTCTTTATCAGCTAGTGAGATTCTGTCCCCATGGTCCTGCTGTGCCCAAACATGCACTTCCTGATAGTTTCACAGTCAAAATAGCATTAAATGAACCTGTTTATTTTTAGTACATCCGCGCAATTGACAGTTTGTTCACTGCTGAATGCGGATGAAGGAGGCAGCTCGCGGCATTCTGCTCTTTTTGGCGCCAGATTTATTCTTGTGAAAGTGCAACACACTAAGGTCTGGATTTGCGCAGATCTTAGTGTAATTCACTTTCACAAGAATAAATCTGGTGCCAAAAAGAGCTGATTGCCGTGAACAGCCACTGCCTTCCGCATTTGGCAGTGAATTAAACTAATCTATTTTTATCATGTAGAAATAGTGCTCTTTCAAATGCATGGTAGAAATGTGTTGCATTTAATGGCCCTTTAATGTTTGTTATAAGTAAGAAGAGACCTGAGGACCAAATTCAGTCCATAGAGGCTTTTTAAGCTTTTCATTCGTAGCAGAAATTATTCAAAATTTTACCCCAGAAAACATCCTCTTTTACCCAACAAAATACATGCAAACCCTTGCACCCCAGTCCATTCTCCCTTTAAACTTCAGTGTCCTTAAAAGAAAATTCTGGATTTAATTACATTTGCTGTGGGTCGTTTATAGGAATTAAAAGTGCAATTTGGCCCTTTGAGGAGTTGTGGACACATGCAGGCAGCCTTTTTAAAAATAAGTATTATATAATTATTATTTTTTGCCCCTTATTTAGGCCAATGTGGCAGTTCTGAGCTATACTTATTCCTTATTGTATGCATGTCCAGGCTTCTAACTTAATACTTAAAACCATTTAAAATGTTCTGTCACTAATATCTTTAACAACTTACAACACAAATCAGAAAACCATCTGTGTCAGGAAGAACTTGTCAATACATTTGGTAGGTAACAGAGAGGGCACCAACCGTCTAGTAAAGCCCTGACTGGAGCATTTGAAGTACATTGGACACCACTACAAAGTATTGCATGTTTATTTTTAAGTGCTATGTTATGTGTGTTCTGTACACCGGCTGCTTATTTAGCTTTCCAAATTAAGGGAGGGCCTGAAGAGCTGGTCTCCACAAGTTCTGAATTAGTTAAATGGACATTAAACTAACAAAATGTATTTCCCTAAGCAAATGAATTAAAATCACAATGTAATATGCATTCATTATTTATCTGGTTTGCTTTGTTACAAATATATATATATAATTCTGAAAAATGTTACACTATACTACAGAGTTTGACTTTCAGCATGGAACAAGCACAGTTTTCTTAGTAAATAATTTTAATTTTACAGCATAAGCAAACAAAATAGATAATGATTGTATATATTGCGTTTTAAGTGAATTATAGTTTTGTGTTTATTGTCCCTTCAAAGTAAATCCTCATCAAAATAAGAAGTTTTTTTTTTTTTTTTTTTTAGTTTTTCTTTTCTTTTTATTACAATTTTTATTTACAGCAATTCCAGTTTGTTGCGTATTTTCAAGCACTGG
Source organism: Bombina bombina (assembly GCF_027579735.1). Taxonomy (NCBI): domain Eukaryota; kingdom Metazoa; phylum Chordata; class Amphibia; order Anura; family Bombinatoridae; genus Bombina; species Bombina bombina. Next base: position 193,174,281 of record NC_069500.1, read on the forward strand.
ATTGGTTAACGTATGTTGTACTCCAACAGATGAAACATGAAATAGAAGCAGTTACACGTGCAATTTTTGTGTATGAAAAATATTAATAAAAAAAGTCAATTAAAACTACCAGGAAATTTATGTTCACATATGATAGTTATGTAAACACTCACTGACTGATAGAGCAACTCCCACTGATCTGTTGCTAGAGAGGGGCTTACATTGACAATACTGGCAAGAATAGTTGATTTATTTAGCACATAATCACCCATTTTTGCTAAAAAACAAAAAAACAAACAAAGATCCCCTGCACAAAGTAAAAATACATTTAAGAACTCCAATCTGAAAGGTCATGATGAGCTTGAGCAATGGCTTCTTCAAATAGACTTGGTTACAAAAGAAGAAACTCTTAAATTACACGGAGGTAAAATAAGTAGTGTAGAAGGTCATTTTCTCAGGCCACCAGCTCTGCAGGTCATACCTATTCTGCACAAACTGTTTGGATGCAATGTTCAGTGTTAATGTTCCCTCTCTTTGGAAAATCTTCCTTTACCTGCATGTTGTCATTAAGTCTTAAAGGAAAAAAATAAGCACATTGTCTGCTTGTCATATTGGTATTGGCATTATCTGTTATTTATTTATTTATTTATGTTAACTGAGCGATTTTTGCCAAAACCATTTGTATGTGAATGATTGGAAGTTTTTGTTGCGTTGCTTTTACCTTAAATGGATTTTTGTGATTTAAATAAAGTTGCACTGTTTTGGATTTTTCTCAAATGTTGTGCCTGTTTATTTTTTTTATATAAATGTTTTTGAAATAAATAAATGGTTACTTGAAATTTATTTTAGTTTCCAAAAAATTTTTTGTTTCAGTTGAAAATGTGTTTAATAAAAACATACATTTTTTTTTATTTACAAATAAAGTTTTATACTTTCACCAAACCTTTGCATAACACAGCATGCAATAATTGAAAAATTATAGTAACTGAACCAAATATACATTTTTCAATTGCAAAGACTTGTTTAAGCCAGAGTTTAAACTCTTAAATATGAACAGTTAAGTACAAATTAAATGACTTTCCAATTTACTTTTATTATTTTGCTTAGTTTTTTAATATCTTTTGTTGAAGCATAAATTCAAGGTAGGCTGCTAAGAGCGTGCATGTGTCTTTAGTCTATGGTAGCTGCATTTACAACATTGTAAAACACCACAATAAACTCTTTAACAAAGGATATGAAGATAACTAAGAAAAATTAGCTGAAGCAAATTGGAAAGTTAATTAAAAAATATTATACTCTATCCAATCGATTTAAGTTTAATTTTGGAATTGCTGTCCCTTTAAAGTACCCCATTATTTTTTAATTATTGTGATTTATTATATGCTGTATGTTTAAATTCTGTTGAGCATTGAAGTTTTACTGTGTAATTTCCATTATTTTTTAAGTTTCATTGGGCATTTTAGACTCTTCACAATGAAGTAAGTTTATTGCTATGGAATTTCCTAGGTTTACAGTTGTAAATTATGTGTGTGAGTGCATAATGATGTGTGTGTGTGTGCGCTCAAAAGTATTGTGTAAATGCTACAGGAAACCACTACTTAAAGGGACACTGAACCCAAATCTTTTCTTTCATGATTTAGATAAAGCATGACATTTAAAGCAACTTTCTAATTTACTCCTATTATCAAATTTTCTTCATTCTCTTGATATCTTTATTTGAAATGCAAGAATGTAAGTTTAGATGCCGGCCCATTTTTAGTGAACAACCTGGGTTGTCCTTGCTGATTGGTGGGTAAATTCATCAACCAATAAGAAAGTGCTGTCCAGAGTCCTTAACCAAAAAAAGCTTAGATGCCTTCTTTTTCAAATAAAGATAGAAAGAGAATGAAGAAAAATTGATAATAGGAGAAAATTAGAAAGTTGCTTAAAATTGCATGCTCTAACTGAATCACGAAAGAAAAAATTTGGGTTCAGTGTCATTTTAATACTACAATGCAGACTAATATCTGGGACTACAACTCCCACTTACCTCTGCTGCAAAAATAATGCTGAGCACATATTTATTACTTTTTCTCTCCAGTTTTGCTTCTACTGTGTAGCGGTATTTAGTGCTAGAGCATTAACACCATCAGAAGTAAAACTTCTGCGCACGAGCAAAACCCAACGCACGCTAACTTCAGGACTTAGGATATCAAGGCCATGTTAAATTCTCCCCTAAGACTTCAATGGAGAGCCCAGAAGGAAAAACCTAACACTTATTCCACGTATTAATATTTCACATTCCAATGTTCTTCACATATATATTATATTATTATAATTATATATTATATTATTATAAATGGATATATATATTATATTATAAATATATATATATATATATATATTTATAATATAATATATATATATATATATATATATATTTATATTTAACATGGATGATTGGCACCAGAAACAATCAGACTTAGTCAATACACACTTGCTATAATAAGGACAAGGGCAGGTGTGCAGTGCACAGATGTATAAATACATATATTGTTAACACCAAGGAGAAAAGTTTTTTAGACCAACAGTGAGAGGTACAAAAAACAAGTACCCTCAACTGATGATCTAAAAGTATACCATTGCCTTGCACAATACTAATAAGGTCATATTGTAAAAAAATCAGTAGATAACCACCAACGAATGCTCATAAACTAATCATTTAATACAGAAGTATTAACAGGAATACTATAATGAAAAACAATAAACAACAAAATATTGCTTTGAATACACCACAAAAGCGGTATAAATAACACAATTCCACTGCAGATGAATATATTATATCACTTTAAGGGTACCCTTAATTAGAGAGTCATTAGGGAGCTCCCAAATGGTAGATAACATCTCTTCACCAGTGTCCAGGATTATGACACCACAGAAGGAATATCCCAATGAAAATAATTGTCTCCACTTGCACAGGATTCATGGACAGTCCATGGTAACAGCTTTAACCCAGATTAGTCAGCAAGCAAATGTAGCAGTTAATAGCAGTCCCCCCCCCCAGTAAGTGAAAATACTGTCAGTCTCAAGCATAAGCTAGAACATAGGCAGGGCAGGTAGCAAAAACATATGATTCTCACCGTATTGATCCTGGGCTGATATTCCGTGTCACCATAGTGAATGTTCAATATGTTACTCACCAAACCCTCCTGATAATATCCCGTCTAGCTCCGATGACTGGGAGGCCGGTTGCTAACTGCTCTTTCAGCTTACCATAAAGGTTCCATTTATAATGGGACTGCTGCTCGAACTGAGCCAGGTCAGTTCACCTGAATCTCTTGTTCAATCCGTAGCTGGAGATCTTCAGTGTTTTGAAACATCTGCTGTAGAAAACGTGTAGCTGCCTTGCTACGCACGTTTCACCCCTAACGGCATGGGGCTTCTTCCGGCTTTATCTGATTACGTCACAACTGATTGACGCCTTTTGTAGATGATAGATCATGATACTCGGCCTCCATCAATCGAGTGAAATTCAAAATTCAAGCATTAATAAAAGAAACATTTTGTTTGGCCTCTATTTTGAAAAAACTCTGGCATGTTTTGACACTGGATAAATCCATAGAACAAATGGTAGGGGTAAAACCAAGCCTTACAGCTAGGAGAGCCCCCAACCTGAAGGATAAATTGGTAAGTAGTTTATTTAGAGATCCAGATAAAGTTGGCTCAAAAAATATAAAAACAGAGATGGTAACTTTAGGTGTACAAAATGTTCCGTCTGTGACGATCTATTGAGGGGTAACATATTCTGTGATACTGAAGGTAAAATACACAAAATCATAGGACACATAACATGTAAAACAGAAGGGGTAGTATACATGATTCAGTGTAACTGCCCCAGATATAACATTGGCAAAACCTACCGTGAACTGAAAGAGAGAATAAAGGAGCATACGAGAGATATAAAAAATAAACTTTTTAAAAAATAAACATTTTTACTTTCATCATAACAGTAATGAGGAAAGCCTAAAATGTAGGGGCTTAGAACGAATCCAACTAAATGGAAGAGGTGGTAATTTGGACAAATTATTACTTCAAAAAGAATGTAAATGGATATTTAATTTATGTTCCTTAAAACCAAATGGGATGAATGAGGAGATCAATTTTGCTCCCTTTTTAGGGAACTAATTCCTTTTCCATTGCTAAGTAGTATGTCAGGATAAATTCCCATACTAATCTGTCTCTTTAAATAAATAGTAAATAAATTTGCTGACGTAGATCGTATACTTATAAATGCTGATTAAACTTTTTAAGTTGAAATGTTATATAAGCCACTTGTAGCCACTAAGCGGTTAAATGTATCTTCAGTTGAAACAAAATGTTTCTTTTATTATTGCTTGAACTTTGAATTTCACTCGGTTGACGGAGGCGGAGTATCATGATCTACAAAAGGCGTCAATCAGTTGTGACGTAATCAGATACAGCCGGAAGAAGCCCCATGCCGTTAGGGGTGAAACGTGCGTAGCAAGGCAGCTACACGTTTTCCACAGCAGATGTTTCAAAACACTGAAGATCTCCAGCTACGGATTTAACAAGAGATTCAGGTGAACTGACCTGGCTCAGTTCGAGCAGCAGCCCCATTACGAATGGAACCTTTATGGTAAGCTGAAAGAGCAGTTAGCAACCGGCCTCCCAGTCATCGGAGCTAGACGGGATATTATCAGGAGGGTTTGGTGAGTAACATATTGAACATTCACTACGGTGACACGGAATATCAGCGCTGGATCAATACGGGTGAGAATCATATGTTTTTGCTACCTGCCCTGCCTATGTTCTAGCTTATGCTTGAGACTGACAGTATTTTCACTTACTGGGGGGGGGGGGGGGACTGCTATTAACTGCTACATTTGCTTGCTGACTAATCTGGGTTAAAGCTGTTACCATGGACTGTCCATGAATCCTGTGCAAGTGGAGACAATTATTTTCATTGGGATATTCCTTCTGTGGTGTCATAATCCTGGACACTGGTGAAGAGGTGTTATCTACCATTTGGGAGCTCCCTAATGACTCTCTAATTAAGGGTACCCTTAAAGTGATATAATATATTCATCTGCAGTGGAATTGTGTTATTTATACCGCTTTTGTGGCTTAATCAAAGCAATATTTTGTTGTTTATTGTTTTTCATTATAGTATTCCTGTTAATACTTCTGTATTAAATGATTAGTTTATGAGCATTCGTTGGTGGTTATCTACTGATTTTTTTTACAATATGACCTTATTAGTATTGTGCAAGGCAATGGTATACTTTTAGATCATCAGTTGAGGGTACTTGTTTTTTGTACCTCTCACTGTTGGTCTAAAAAACTTTTCTCCTTGGTGTTAACAATATATATATATATAAAGAATATTTTACTTTTTTCTATGTGAAGATCATAGGAATGTAAAATATGCATAACACGCTTCAAGTTTCATACTGTAAAGCTAACACAGAGTCGGGTTAGCACACATGAAGAATTAGTTATCTTAAGGAGCATTATGTAAATATAAAATATTGGAAAAATAATAATTATAGTTACTGTAAAATATACATATATAGATAATTTTTTAGAATATTTTAGTACATCTATAATAATTATTTAAAATGTTATATTTAGTAAATACATAATTCACCTAAGAATTAGTTATCTTAAGGCGCATTATATAAATATAAAATATAAAATATTAATAATTATAATTACTGTAAATTATACATATATATTCTATTGTTTTTTTTTAATATATTTGTAAATCTATAATTATTAAAAAAAATAAAAAAATAATAAATACATGACGCACCTTATATTTAACTCATGTCGGGATAGAATTTACGTACTCCGGTCAGATTTGCTCACATAAGCCCAACAGGACATTAATTCTTTATGTGTGCTATCCCGACCTGAGTTATTTTAAAATATGGGAGGGAAGGTGGATGGGTTGCACGGTGGGGTGTGTGCGAGATGGATCCTACGCTATAGAATTTTTTTTTAAGAGGGAGGGATGGGAAGCTCCACTACAGAATAAAATGTGAATTGAAAGGGAGGGGGGCATAATTTAATGATCGTGAGTAGGTAGGTACACTACAGATGTTTTCTATGAATTAATAAATAAAATTAATAATAAAACATGCAAACATCCCTAAACTGCATACTGGGAGACCTTCTGCCAGTACTTAAGATGGTGGTGACCAGTGGGGGGGGGGGGGTAAGGGAGGCAAGAGAGCTGTTTGGGAGGGATCAGGGAAGTGTCAGATGGGAGGGTAATCTCTACTCTGCATCACAAATGAACCTTACAAGTGAACTGATTAACCCCTTCACTGCCAGGGTTTTCATGTCATGTGCGCAGCTGCAATTAGTGGCATTCTAATTGCCAAAAAGCAATGGCAAAGCCATGCATTTCTGCTATTTCTGAACAAAGGGGATCCCAGAGAAGCTTTTATAACTATTTATCGTATGACTGCTGTAGTTGTGTGTAAATCATTTCAGTGAGAACCCCAAAGTTTGCAATTTAACAAAATGTTTTATTTATATGATTGTATCTGGCGGTCAAATAGTGGCATCAAATATACCAAAATGGGACTAGATCATTACCTTGGGTTGTCTACTTTAAAAATATACATAGTTTTCATAGGTAAAACAAAAAAATCAAAAGCTCTTTTTCTGTTAATTCAGAGCGATGGCAAAAATGCTAAAACTTCTCCAGTACTTTGTGCAACTTTTCTCTGAAATTCCTGGTAGTGAAGGGGTTAAAAAGATAGATAATCCCTTTATTACCCATTTCCTAGTTTTGCATAACCAACACGTTTATATTAAAACTTTTTGAAAAGTTAGTCTATCACATTTCCTTACATTAAAATTCCTCCTTGACCCATTGCAATCTGGATTTTGCCCCTAACACTCCACAAAGACAGCAATCATTAAGGACCAATGACCTACTTACAGCAAAATTGAAAGGCCACTTCTCTCTGCTAATCCTCCTCGATCTGTCTGCAGCCTTTGATACTCTTGCTCACTTTCTTTTGCACCAAACCCTCCAATCCTTCTGCATTTGCAACATAGCCCTCTTATGGTTCTCTAACTACCTGTCTAATCATACCTTTAGTTTAGTCTTCTGCCCCTTTACCACTTTCTGTTGGGGTACCACAAGGCTCTGTCCTTGGTTCCCTTCTCTTCTCGATTTATACGTCATCATAGGTTCTTTAATAAAGTCCCACAGGTTTCAATATCATTTGTATGCTGATGACACCAAAATCTAACTCTCTGCACCAGACCTATTTCCTTCCTTGCTAATGCTTGTCTCTAACTTTCTTTCTCATATCTCATCCTGGATGTCCTCTCTCTACCTTAAGCTAAATCTCTCCAAAACTGAGCTCATTATTTTCCCCCCTTCTTCTAAAATCTCCACCTCCCATATTTCTGTAACTGTCGGTAACTCCATCATTACCCCAACCCCACATGCCTGATGTCTTGAGGTCACACTAGACTTAGATCTTTCTTTCACGCCTCACATTCAGTCTTTGGCCAATTCCTTCCATGTTTTTTATGTGAAGAAGAAAGGAGTGTAAAATATGCGTAATGCGCTTCGGGTTTTTCACTGCAGGTCTAACGTGGTGTCGGGTTAGCGCGCATGAAGAATTAGTTATCTGAAGGAGCATTATGTAATATAAAATATTGGAAAAATAATAATTATAGTTACTGTACTGTAAAATATACATATATATTCTATTGATTTTTTTTTGAATATTTTAGTACATCTATAATAATTATTTACATTATTATTTTTCAATATATTATATTTAGTAAATACATAATGCACCTTAAAGAGAGAGTCTAGTCAAAATTAAACTTTCATGTCACCATAAAACATAAGTTCTGAAATGGCAGCTCCCTTACTTAGCTGTGGGTAGGGGCAATACTGAGAATGTCTTAAGTGCTATTTTAGTGAGAAAACAAGTACGTTGTTTGCTGTTTTTGTAAAAAAAAGTCTATTTCTTTTTAGGTTTACTTCAAATTAACATATTTATTTTTTCTAAAGGAGCACGGTTCAACATTATTTTAGCTGGATAGCAACACCCATAAGCTTACTAAAAAGAAAAATTCTCATTGCAGCAAAATCCATTTAAAAATGTCATTTTAAAATGCAATATTTTAGATACAAAAAAGAAAAGAAAGAAAATAAACAGCTTTTTGAATCCCTTTTAGTACTCCGGATAAACATTTATGGTAAGTCTCTTTCTGTAAACTGAATATAAAAAAAAAAACTTTCTTGTAATTTTAAATAAGCAGGTTTACATAGAGTAAGACAAAGTTCCATTTACTTATCACAAACTGTAGATAAATGTGGCAAGTCCTAAATCTGTATTTACATCAAAACTGAAAGCTTGTAATGTAAAATTTGAGTAAACCTTACATACTCATAGAATTACTGTAATTTGCAAGACTAAAATCTTTGGCAGCTGTCTGTGGTTGACACAATTAATCACAAGCTTTAGATGGATGACAAGATTCTTAAGATGTGAAGAAGTTGACTTTGAATCAAATGTGTGGTTATTACAGTTATTTAAACAATAACAGGATATTTTATTGAAGTTATATCCCTATGCTACATTATTAAGAGGAGAATAAAGATTTGTGGGTATGTTGTGAGTTTTCTATGGATTCGGTGCAGCTGTGCTTAAGTCTGATCCAATGCCCTGAATTAATTGAAGTGTGTAGGCTGCGGAGAGCTGAAGTCAGGGTGGGCCTCTGTCCCAGCAGGGAACAATCTAGGCTCATGCTCCTTGAACTGATGTGGGAATTTAGGCTTGCTGTTCCACCGCTGCAGATCTATGAAAAAAACAAAACATCCCACAAGCTGAAACGAAGGCGATTCACAGCACAGTGCACACAAAACCTTGGCATAAGTCGTGAAGGTTCTTCGTATTCTGTGGTCTGGTTACTGTGGAAACACAAAACAATAGACAGCCTTCCATTTTCTCCTTTGATTGTTTAGGTTTCATTCAACTGGTTTGACACCTGTCTGAATAGACTAGAGATGAATAATGTTGCTTCTATGAGTATTGAATGTTTAACTTACATAAGAAAGAAAAAAATATATGACGATGTTACTGAATACATTTGTGCATTAACTTTTAGTTAGGATTAGCTTTAAAACTTAAAAACAAAAAACACTGACATTAAACTCAAAATGTAACGTTTAATTATGTGTATTTAAAAAAAGTTTTTGATTTATTTTCATTCTTTATTTTGCCAGTTTTTTCTGTAAGATACTTTTCCACTACGTACAGTGAGTTTGCCAGATATAGATTGCTAACCCTACAGTAATCTACATTGCTTGATTAGCGCAAGAGCTCATTTATATCTGACCATAATTTACCACAACCCTGGAGATAAGATAAATATTCTCAATAGGATTTTCAAGGTGTTATGTGTCCAGACTGCAAAACAAAGCAGAGGAAGAGAAAGTCAATATATAGATGATGTTTGGTTAAAGGGACAGTAAAGTCAGACTTAAACTTTCATGATTCATATACATTATGAAATTTTAAAAAAACTTTTCAAATTACTTCTAAGATCTAATTTGCTTTGTTTTCTTGGTATCCTGTGTTAAAAAGTATATCTAAGTATGCTCATCAGCAGTAATGCACTACTGGGAGCTAGATGTAGATTGGTGACTTCACCTATATGCCTCTTGTCATTGACTCATCCAATATCCGCAGCTAGCTCCCAGTAGTGCATTGCTGCTCCTTCAACAAAGTGTTCTAAGGGAATAAAGCAAATTTAATAATAGAAATACATTGCAAAGTCATTTAAAAATATATGCTCTATGGGGCCACAATATTACATTCCACAAGCAATGCACCTGTGCAAGTCTAGTTGCATGATAAATATGGACAGTGTGTCCCCTTTTTTAATCATAAGATGTGTGTGTGTGTGTGTGTGTGTGTGGGGGGGGGTTCTTAACCAAAGAGAAACATACAATGATTTGAAGATGTTTACATTAAGAGAAATACAGAAGACAAAAAAAAATGTCAGATTAATAATTTTTTTTTTTACTATTATTTAATAACAGGATAGGATATGTGCCCCCTCTGCCACTTTTAGTTTTAATAATTACTTAAAGGGACACTGAACACAAAAAAAATATTTCGTGATTCAGATAGAGCATGCAATTTTAAGCAACTTTCTAATTTACTCCTATTATCAATGTTTCTTCGTTCTCTTGCTATCTTTATATAAAAAGAAGACAACTAAGCTTTTTTTCTTGGTTTAGAACTCTGGACAGCAGTGTTTGATTGGTGGATGAATTTATCCACCAATCAGCAAGGACAACCTAGGTTGTTCACCAAAAGTGAGCCGGCATCTAAACTTACATTCTTGCATTTCAAATAAAGATACCAAGAGAATGAAGAAAATTTGATAATAGGAGTAAATTAGAAAGTTGCCTTTAACCGTTTGAAATGATGCCTAAAAAAGATAATTAAATTGTCTAAAAAAGTGTAGGGTTAAAAGTAAATCATTAACTACATTAAATTCACTTTGGTACCTATATTATTATGTCTGTTCTTCACATTAGGTCTAATTTTAGCATTATTTGATTAACCCACAAATTGTTAAAGATGCACATAGACAAGAAGAAAATGACCAAGTGAATATTGAGCCACACCTTGGGAATCATGTACCTGCTGACTGTGGAAGAGAGCCCTGTTCTAGCAAAACCACAATAGTGTTCTTAAAGGAATAATAAACCATTTGAGATTGTAACATAAAATGTTTAATTATGTGTAGTAAAATACCATTGCAATATACGTTCATTATTTATTCATTAATTTTTTTAAATGGTGGGCTTTATGGTTCCCCTGAGGTTCTATAAAACAAAATGCCACTGTATTATAATTTAGCTAATCTAGATTAAGAAATGTGTTCTTCTTATGTCAGCAAGTAGAGATTAGATAAGGAGAACCCCAGGTTTCAACATGGTGGTGCACATTATTTAATGAAAACTCAAACTTTTTACTTATTTCAATATTTAAATGAAAAAAACAACAACCCAGATACATACTATTCTCAGATAAATCTTTGTTTTGTATACATGTGGATGATAAGTCCAGCATTTTTCACATATCCTATGTAATGGGAGAATGATAATTCTGATGGCATAACTAAAGCAAAATAACTTATTTTGACTTATTCATGCTCACACATATTATTCAGGTTGTGAGAGAGGCCCTCCCTCTCCAAACTGCTTGGGAGCAAAAAAGGTTTGGATTTTCGAATAGCCTGGATTTCAGTACAAGTTGTATATTCAGATCTGTAAAATGGGACAGTTTGAAGAGGAGATGGGACCAAGTGTAAAGAACAATATCATTTTGTCATGTAGGCAATATTTACATGTCATAAAAATACGGCTTATTCATGCCACCCAAAGGTAATTTTATATCATTTTGCTTTTGTATACATAGTGCCATCAGAAAGATAGCACAATACTGTAATCATAACGGTAATAGTTGCTGTTTCAAATAAATATAGACCAGCATTTGCATTTTAGAACACAAAAAAACAAAACAAAGATGCAGAAAAAGAACATTGTAACTTAGAGGAAAGCATAGTGGGCTAGATTACAAGTGGAGTGCTAATTTATCTAACCAAAAAGGAGTTTTTGGGGTCTAAAAGAAGCGGGTGTGGGATATTAGAAAAAAAACAGCACAGAAAAGTGCCTTTACATTGCGGTTTGTGTGTTCCCAGTAAATACATATGTATATGCTTATATACATATATATTTTTGTGTTAATGTGCAAATATACATATTTAAACACTAATATATATGTTTATAAGCATATACATATATATTTAAACTTTGCTGCCATTGCTGTGCTATTTACCCCTGCTGCGCGTGTTCTCTGATGGCATGAGAACGAGGCTCCCATTGGAGCCAATGGAAGCGCGCTCTTATGAGCACAATGCTTCCTAGCAATTGCGCTCAACTTGTAATACCAGTGCACATTAGCGCACTCTGGTTTTACTCAGTGGAGCACAAATATCGCTTTCTCGAAAGCGATATTTAGCTCTCCACTTGTAATCTGGCCTAGTATTTTTTAAATCATTTTATTTAAAAAATATATATTAATGAAAAAGTCTTGATTGATTTCTGAATAGCTCCCTGTTTCTTGAGTTGTTGTATAGTCAGGCATTTGAACTATTGTAGTCTCATAATGAAAAGAATATCATATACTTTAAGTGCTAGTGATTACAATATTTGTTGCTTCCTAGGGGTAAAAATGCAGACTAAGTTGCCAGTATTACAATTAAGTTGTGCAAGTTATGTTATTAAAAAATATGATCACAGCTCTATTTTTTGCTTTCTTACAATGCTATTCCAATCCTAGGAAGGACCTCAAGACCTGGCTCTTCGACTGAATCGTCTTCCGTTAGCCCCCCTCTCCCTCCCCCCCATAGCGCCTTGAGACCCTCACGGGTGATTAGTTTGCGCTTTACAAGTACCCAATAGATAGTATTTTATTTAATTAACCCGCTCAATTTATTAGCATTTAGAACATTCAATGAGAAACAAACATCAGTGATCACCTGATAGAACCTTAGCATACTAAACTAAAGAATGGTGGATGGGGTGGCATCTCTCTCCCAGAATAGAGAGACATGAGACCCCTTATTTGAAATGGGCTATTTTATTTCAAGTGAGTGGTCCTGTAACTATCCAGCTGCCAGGTGATTGGCATAACATTACCAAATCCCTCACAGCATTTGTCCTATTTTGAGGGCCTGGCAACACAAAAAAGTCCACTATCACCTACACAAAAGAAATATATCAGAAGACCCCTCATTAGAAAGACCTTCATTCAAGTAAAGAGTTTTAGGTCTCTTTCGTTTTCAAGTGATCATGATATTAACAAAGATCACTGTAGCAACTGTTTTGTTAATGGTGTTTTAGCTCATAGCCTTGTCTCTTTGAGCAGTTATACATTTGGACGTATACTAATAAACAGAACTGGACTGTGTGAGTGTATAAATAGGTTACTTTAGTAAAAACCTATACAGGATCATTTTTGGTGTGTTTTTTTAAATTATTTTTTCTACTCTGATTGGGCAGAATTGGAGCATGCATATACAGTGGATATGAACAGTCTACACCCTTATAAAAATGCAGGTTTTTGAAATGTAAAGACAGAAATAAGAACAATGTAAATGTAGGACATTTTCCATCTATAATGTGATCTTCCATAAAATTTAGAGAAAAAAACCCAAAAAGTTAATATTTAGAAACATTGTAAAAAATAAAAAATAAAACATTATTGTAAAAGTCTGCAACTAATATTTTGTGGAAGAACCTTTTGCATTTATTACAGCAGCAAGTATTGTAAATAATTCTCTGTTAACTTTTTACATCTAGACTTTGGAATTTTATCCCACTCTACTTTGCAAAAAGAGGTCAAGTTCCTCAAATTGCAAGGGGATCTCATGTGAAAAGCTCTTTAGGTCATTCCACAGGTTTTCAATGGGATTTGAGGTCTGGGCTCTGACTGGGCCATTTCAAGACTCTGATTTTCTACTTCTGAAGCCATACCTTGGTTGACTTCGAAGTTTTCTTTGGGCCATTGACATGTTGGAATGGGAAATTCCTCTTTATCTTTCTAACAGAGGCCAGCAGGTTTTTTTTCCTAAATATCTTGATATTTACAGCTATTCATTATCCCATCTATCTTGACAAGAGCCTTTGACCCAGCTGAAGAGAAGCAGCTAAAAACATGATGCTACCACCACCGTGCTTCAAAGTCATTATGGTGTTCCTTGGATGATGAGCTTTACTTGCTTTGCACAAAAATATCTTTTACAATTTAGGCATAAAAGTACAACCTTTGTCTTATCAGACCATAGCATATTTTCCAACATTTTTTGAGGTGACTGAATTTTGATGAGCTTGGGTTTCCATCTTGCCACCCTACCCAGACATGCAGCATACAAGAGATGGTGGTCACATGGACTAAATTACCACTACCTGGCAGAAATTCCTGTAATACCTTAAGTGCTGCTGTTGGCCTCTTGGTAGCCTCCTTGATAAGTTTTTTCCTCATCCTCTCATCAACTTTGTAGGGATGTTTCCCTCTTGCCACCCTACCCAGATGTGTAGCATACGAGAAATGGTGGTCACATGGACGAAATGACCAGTACCTGGCAGAAATTCCTGTAATATCTTAAGTGTTGCTGTTGGCCTCCTGGTAGCCTCCCTGATAAGTTTTTTCCTCGTCCTCTCATCAACTTTGTAGGAAAGTTTTGATATTTGCAATGTCTCTATGGTGCCACATTTTCTCCATTTATTGATGATGGTTTTGACAGTGCTCCATAGTACATCTAGTGGCTTCGATATTCTTGTATATCACCCTCCTGATTGGTACTTTTCTACAATTAGCTCTTGCAGTTTCTTAGGCAACTCTTTGCAGACCATGGCTATCCTATTAGGATGCAACTTTAAACATTCAATCAAATCCTACAGCAACAATTAACTTTAATCTGGGTTTAATCAGAATCACTTTAATTGATAGCAGGTGTATGCTATTTACCTACGGGTATGATTTTGAATGTGATTGGTTAGCTGTGAACACAGCTAGAGCCCCCATTATGAAAGGCTGTGCAGACTAATGCAATCAGAGTGCTGTAGTTTTTTTATTTTATTCAAAATGTTCCTAATTATTTTGGATTATTGGATTTTTTTTTGGAAGATCACATTACACATGGAAAAAGTCTGACATTTAAATTGTTATTTTTGACTTTATGTTTCAAAATCCTGTTCAGACAGGTGTGTAGACTTTTTATATCTCCTGTATTGTCAAAATAAATCAACCCATTGGGAAATAAGAAGTTTGAGTACTTTTTTCCGGAAGGCATAGAGAATCCTGTATTTTGGTGTTATGGGACTGATGCTAAATGTGGAACCTCAAAGTGCTTGCTAAAAAAAAATATATTAATATATATATATATATATATAAATATATATATTAGCGCTGCTGAATTTGTTGTCGCTCTACAAATAACCGATAATAATACACCTAAATATATATATATATATATATATATATATATATATATATATATAAATACTAGGTTGGCAATAGTAAACGCACATATTAGCTACCCTAGGCACTTAAATCTTCTGCTCTTCGTGCTCAATTATTTTTAACTAATATTTTCCTCATATATTGCCCACAATTGGAGACCACTGGATTTCCCATAATAATAGTAAAAAAAAAATAAAAAAAAATGAATTTCTAGAAAGGATAGAAGGCGAGGGATAATGGTGAAGAATAGGTACAGTATGACAGACAAGGGAATCTAACAGACTTGGAGGAAGAAAACAGAATTCACTATTATAGCGGAGAGACCTATAAATATACAAAATGAAAATGCAAAAATTGGAAACGTTTGTATTTTTCCCTTAAACCGGGAGATTAAGGGACAGGGCCTCATTATTTAGGGATGGACTTTATGTTCAAGGGTGGTCTCGGGGAGGAGTATAGGCAGCTCATGGGTGCTGTTTTTATGATTTCACTGGAAATAGGGTACTTCATAGTAGGGCTTGATTGTTCTCAAGTTTCCCATATGAAAACTTAGGCCAAAAAATCAATCAATCGTTAAATCAATTAAATAAATTAAAAAAATAATAAAGAGGGTCCCTGGAATGTACCTCCCAGTTTGGGATCCCTTTGGAAGGTACAAGTTTATCCTAGCAGAGAAAACTCTTCTATGATAATGTTAATATTAAAAAAATAGTGAAATCAAAGTATAGTCATGCCAGGATGGTTCTTTGCATTTCTAATGCAGACATATCAACATTGTGATATTACAAACCAGAGGACCCCACACTGTGATCAAGAAAAAGCATTAGAAAGGATAAAGTATGAAGCAATGTTAGCACTTCCCTTCAGGTGCTCGCTGCCAGCCCCGGTTCTCCCAAACCGTGTATAGAAGCAGAAAATGTTGAAAGTGATGGCGCTGTGTCACCTCCAGGGAACCAAGCTGCCCACGTCCTCTGAGTCAACCTTGTTGCTTTCACCTCCAAAATAAAATAGCTCAAAATATAGTAGCAGATTTCAGACAATGTGGTAGGCGCACAAACTGGTTATACTCACGAGATTGCAGTTAAAATAAGCCTTTTATTAAAATCATCACAAAGGTGTCTTCAGGTGCAGCTTCAGGTTTTATTTAAAATACAGCTCAAAGCGTTTCGGCTAAAAGAAGCCTTTATCAAGAGCATAAAGTTAAAACAATTTCAACATTTTCTACTCTGATCAAGAAAGTCTGGAACTTTAGGACTCTCAGAGTAGTCGAAGAGAGAATAAAGGGAAAAAGGGGTATTTTAATAAGATGACGTTCTAGAAGCAGATATTTAACAATCCCTGATTGAGGTTCAAACATGGCTTTTAACACAAACCTGTCTGTTAACTTGTTTATTTGAAATGGACAAGAATATTAAAGGTCCATTGGGTCATGTGCAATAATACTGTTCTCCTTACATTTGTTTCAATGAACACCAAATAACAGTACATGTATTTTTTCCTTAAGTTGAATTGATATATAATATGTCAGATAGTCAGTAAGAGGAGTACCAATACAATAGGCTTGTTCATTCATCTCATTACGAATGTGAATTTGTGATGAAAACAAAGATATATGGTTTCATTTTAACAAAACAAATATCCAAACGAACACACTAATTTAAAGAAAACTAACAAATACTGACGACATTCGTCAGTATTAATTTGTTTCCTTTAAATTAGCTTTTTTTTTTAATATAAATTTTTATCACGTTTTTTCATCATCATCATCATCATCATCATCATCATCATCATCATCATCATCATCATCATCATCCACAGGAAACATACAATCATGACTTACTTCAATTACATGAATACATATTATTCAAAAGACAGAGATAACAAAAGTAAACTATTGTAATATCATAATGTCATCCCCTAAAATAAGTAATATTCCCAACATTTGTGTAGTTTTTCCTATAGAATAAGGGGAAAAAAGCCCTTAACAGATTACCAATATGGGTTTTCTAAAGACATCCTTACAGTTTAGTCTTTGATAATAGTGATTTGTTTACAATTTTATCTTAGTGGTGATTTATAAAATTCCTAGTCAAATAATATAACTATTAAACATATAACAATCATAAATTTATTTTGGAAATAACATCCCTAAACTCTCTAATTTTTATATGTTTACTTATTGATCTCATTTATCCATTTATATCACATTAATTAATGGAGCCAGAGCTTGTTGTTTAGTAGAGTCATCTAGTGTTAAAATAAAAGTCTCCCATTTTTTTCAAACTCTTTGAGTCTAACTAACAGTTCTATCAAATAGGAAATCAAACATTTAAATTGTCATTTGATCTAGAAGCGCTATACAAATTTCCAGTATACTAGGAATATGCAATGTCAACCAAGCTTTCATTATACATTTTCTAGTCATCGATATTATCATTGTCCATAATAAACCAACACTTTCATACCTAATTTGTTTGTCTTGTACATATATAAGATTTAAAACATTTATTTCAATCTTTTCTTTTAAGATTTTGCTGGCCCAAGACTGATTTTTGCCCACAATTGTGTAATTTTGGGACAATCCCACAGATAGTGTTTCAGGTTGGCTTCTTTAAGTTTACACTTAACGCATGCGTTTTCACCCTCCCGCCATTTTGCAGATTTCCTAGGGGTAACAAATGTTTTTATCTGCGCTTCTTTAAAATAGAAATCTTTCCTATTTTTCCAGATATTTTTAAGAATTTTTTCAATTTCCTACCCAATCAATTCTCAGAGTTTTATTCGAGGGATCTATCAGGTCACCTAAGTTGAGGATTTTCACTTTCTCCCATTCCTTAAAGACCTTAGTATCAAATCCTGGCCTAAAGTCTGAATTTTCTCTAAAAGGTAAAAAAAACCTGTCATCTGATTTTAACTATCTTAACCCAAACTTTCAGAAAATCTCTATACATTGTATTATTCTTTACTGTATAAGGGATATCTTTCCATTTTCTGTGTAGTAAAAAAGCTTTTGAAAGTCCCTTTAAGACAAATTTTTCTATCTTATCCTCATAAAAGTGTTGTGTTCCCTGTAACCAATCCCCCGCCATTCTAGCCAGCGTGGAGAGATTATATAAATGTATATCCGGGATGCCCAATCCTCCATTAAGAAAATGTTGTTAGAGTTTAAATAAGCTAATATGATTTATTTTACCCCTCATAAAAAGTCACTAAATAGTCTGTTCATGCTAACTATGTCTCTTTTCGGGATTAAGATCGGGAGCATGTTCTTTGGATACAATAATTTTGATTATATGAGCTTTGGTCATCAATGAGATGGGGAGCTGTTTCCTTTTCTTTAATTTCTGTTCTCTAGAGGAAATAATAGGCTCATAGTTATATTCATACCATTTACCCAGATTATTTGATATATTGATTCCCAGGTATGTTAAATATTTAGAGATTTCTAAAAGCGAAAAGTTACTGATATCACATTCCGAGTTTCTATTCAGCCACAAGACTTCCGATTTACTCCTATTTTTTTAAAAAACAGAAAAACAGCCTAATTCTTTAATTACCTCAAAGATTTTATTTAGATTTTTTTCTGGGTCCTGTATAAAAAGTAACATGTCATCTGTGTATAAAGAGTTATGGTAGTGACTTCCTTCCAGTTATATCCCCGGAAACGTATCTCTTAATTTAATGGCCAGTTTTTCCAATACCAGATTGAAGAGAAGAGGTGACAAGGTACAACCCTGTCGTATTTCTCTACTCAACTTAAATCTGAGAGAAATCTCATTATTCACTATTACAGATGCATTAGTGTTTGAGTATACACTATCAATGAATTTTACAAAAATTACCATCCATATTAATCTATAAAATCTCAAGTAGGGCCATTCCACCCTATCAAAGGCCTTTTTGGCGTCTAAGGCCAAAATAATTATATTTGGTGTTAATTATTCTTTCCCTTGAGTTTTCCTTCGTTCCCAAAAGTGATTTACCATATGAAGAAATTTACTTATGTTTTTTGTTGATGACCTTACCTGAATAAACCCTGTTTGGTCTGGATGGATCAAGCCTGGGAGCATTAATTTTAACCTTGTTGCTAAAATTTATGTTATAATCTTATAGTCTTGATTAAGAAGCGAAATTGGGCGATACAAGTTAACAATTAGTGGGTTTTTACCGCTTTTGGGAATCACAATAAAATTAGCTGCCGAAAAGTCCTCAGAGGGTGGAATCTTACCAAAAAATATAAGCATTAAATAATTCTGTCAAACTGTATACTATGTGAGTATTCAAAATTTTTTACCATTCTGCAGGCAGTCCGTCTGGCCCAGGTACTTTCCCAGCTTTCAGCTCTAATATGGTTTTATTGACTTATTCCCTTGTTATAGGGGCATTTAATGTCTCCTTTTGGGTCTGAGTCATTTTAAGACTATTAATATTCTCAAATAAATTTTCACTAATATCTTCCTTTTTATTACACTCTGACGTATACAGTGTAGAATAGTAATTTCGAAATTCCTCAACCACATCCAAATTATCCAATATTATTTTTTGTTTAGATTTCAAGAACATTATTTGTTTTGAGGATCTTTGAACTTTTACCAGTGAGGCCAGAAGTTTTCCAGATCTTTTACCAAATCTATAAAAATTACCTTTAATTTTTTTTTATATCTCTAGTTGCCTGTTGGGGTAGGTATATATCCATTTCTTTTTTATCTGAAAAATATTTCCTTCTCCAAAATCCTGACCTAATCAATAGGTAATTGCTATAAGATTTTGATAATTTCTCACTTAAATATTTAAATTGTTTCTGGATTTAAATGACTGCCTTTCCTGCCTCCCATAATAATTGTATATTATTACATACCTTATTATTATTATTAATATATTCCTCCCATTTTGTGCTTATTAAAGGGACAGTATACTGTAAATAGTTTTTCCCTTAATGTGTTTACAATTGCTTTTTATACCAACTGCAGAGTAAAAAAATGTATGAAAATTAGCTTTTTAAGGTTTAATTCTGTATATTAAAGCTCTGATTTTGTGTTTTGAAGCCACAGCCTAATAAAATAGGTTGAGCTTGTAGGTATAATCAGATCTCATTACTGTATCACATTGTGCACATATACCTGCTTCTTTATCTTATATCTGTCCTTAAAACAATCACCAATACTTTGAAAGAACAATGGAAAATCAACATTTTACTACCTTATCTCTGCTTTATCACACTGGGAGTGTAATTTCTTCTGCTGGCTGTGTTTACAAAGCTTATCT
Source organism: Bombina bombina (assembly GCF_027579735.1). NCBI lineage: Eukaryota > Metazoa > Chordata > Amphibia > Anura > Bombinatoridae > Bombina > Bombina bombina. The sequence goes on from NC_069500.1 coordinate 193,194,608, forward strand.
ATAGCTGGTACGCGCGGCCACAAACTTTCAGAATAGGTGGGGATACCACATGCTAAATTAACAATTTCAAATGCCAATATAAGGGTAAAGGAGATACTTGTAAATAATTTAATACACTCCAGCAGGTAAAGTGGATCATTGGGAACAAATTAAAGGGGAGAACATTTTTGAGTAAATTGTCCCTTTAAGGCCTCCATTACATATGCAGCGTCACCCGCAAAATACTCCGCCGCCAGTTTTTACGCGATTTTGGTATTACATATACGGCGTAGCATACAAGTTACGCGCGTATATTTCACCCGTCGCTCTCAATTTTTACTCCCATAGGCTAACATGGGACCGCGTTGTAAATCGGCATCCAATATCCAGCGCAAGGACTTACATGGCGAAAATGGAGAAATCTTACTCCATTTTTACCTCGCCATAAAAGGCAGCCGTAGCAGGCCTTGCGCTGAGTATGGGAGCACCGTAACTACCGAAAATTCCTGCAAAAATAAACTAACACCTAACGCATGTGCAATGTCTATCTACCTGTCAACCACAATCCCCCACCGCAATAACTAATAAAGTCTATTAACCCCTATATCCCCGATCAAACCCACACCGCAAGTAATAACTAAATTATTAACCCCTAAACCGCCATAGCCCACAACGCAATTAACCTATTCAAGTATTAACCCCTAAACCGCTATAGCCCACATAGCCTATTAAATGTATTAACGCCTAATCTGCCACCGCTAACGTCGCCGCCACTATAATAAAGTTATTAACCCCTAAACCTAAGTCTAACCCTAACACCCCCCCTAACTTAAATATTATTTAACTAAATTATTCCTATTTAAAACTAAATACTTACCTATAAAATAAACCCTAAGATAGCTACAATATAATTAATAATTACATTGTAGCTATTTTAGGATTTATTTTTATTTTACAGGCAACTTTGTATTTATTTTAACTAGGTACAATAGCTATTAAATAGTTAATAATTATTTAATAGCTACCTAGTTAAAATGAATACAAATTTACCTGTAAAATAAATCCTAACCTGTTACAATTACACCTAACACTACACTATCATTAAATAAATTAAATTAATTAACTACAATTACCTAAAATGAAATACAATTAAATAAAATAAACTAAAGTACAAAACCCCCCGCCACTAAATTACAGAAAATAATAAAAAATTACAAGAAGTTTAAACTAATTACACCTAATCTAAGCCCCTAATAAAATAAAAAAGCCAAACAAATCCAGAGCTTTCTTCACAGAGCCCCAGAACATTTTCACCTGTAGTAAAGGAACATTTACATTTGTTTAACGAAAATGAATGTAAATGTTTCCTAAATATTAAGTATTCATTTTGTTTTAAACTAAACAAATACCGAATAGTGCAGGAGACGAATATTCTGAAAAATGACTTTTTCAGAATATCCGTTCAGAAACATTCGTCTGGAACTAATTTTTCGCTGCTGCACTTCATGTATGGAACATTTATGGTGAAGATGAACGATAACTATATTTTAAGTTGGAAACAAAAATATTAGTCACTAATATGGCTTTGAGATAATCTGGTCTCTGACTGACAAGTGGCTAAAAAATTCTGAGGTAACTCCTACATATCTCTGCTCTAGAAATATCTGATAACTCATTCTGAATGCTCAATACACTTAAAGGGACATTCCAGCCAAAATTGGAATCCCCATGTGTGCACTTCAGTTTTTAACAGAAGCATTTTTGTATTATACATGTATTAGCAAAAATGCTTCTAATAAAAGCTATTGCTTTTTAAAATGCGTATTTAAAGGGACAGTCAAGTCCAAAAAAAACTTTTATGATTCAAATAGGGCATGCAATTTTAAACAACTTTCCAACTTAATTTTAACACCAATTTTGCTTTGTTCTCTTAGTATTCTTAGTTGAAAGCTAAACCTAGGAGGTTCATATGCTAATTTCTTAGACCTTGAAAGCCGCCTCTAAGCTGAATGCATTTTGACCACTAGAGGGTGTTAGTTCATGTGTTTCATATAGGTAACATTGAGCTCATGCACGTGAATTTACAGAGGAGTGAGCATGTATTGGCTAAAATGCAAGTTTGTCAAAATAACTATAATAAGGGGGCAGCTTGCAGATGCTTAGATACACTGTAATTACAGAGGTAAAACGTGTATTATTATAACTGTGTTGGTTATACAAAACTGGGGAATGGGTAATTAAGGGATTATCTATCTTTTAAAACAACATTGCCCTAAAGAAATCAGCTTTTTTACCTGGAAAAAAATGTAAAGACCCCCCAACAGTAAAACCCACCACCCAACCAACCCCCCAAAATAAAAAAACCTAACTCTAACAAAAACCTAAGCTACCTATTGCCCTGAAAAAGGGCAATTGTATGGTCATTGACCTTGAAAGGGCATTCAGCTCTTTTTTATGGCTCTGAAAACGGCATTCAGCTCTTTTACCTAAGGCCCAAAACCCTAATCTTCATACGGTCACCGCTGTACACTGGATCTTCAATGCAAGGGAGCCTTTTCAAAATGGCGTCCCTTGCATTCCTATTGGCTGATTTGATTTGTGAAATTTAAATCAGCCAATAGGATGAGAGCTACTAAAATCCTATTGGCTGTTCAAAACAGCCAATAGGATGAGAACTACTGAAATTCTATTGGCTAATCAAATCAGGTGAATATTATTTATGCTTAGATCACAAATCTAGGTGAATATTATTTATGCTTAGATTTCCACAGCTATAACATATTTTTGTGCAAACTAAGCTTCCTGTTAGTAAACTAAGTGTACATATTTTTTTTTGAGATGAGAGGCTTCCAAAATTTTTGCGTACCCTTGACATTGAAGAAATCAATGTGCCATCTCAACTATTTTTACATGCCTGTGACATGTCAAGGGTCTAGTTTGTATAAAATAGTGATCTGAAAATTACAAAACTGTGAACACAGAAGTAAATTTAGGCAATATATATATATCACTAAAAGGCTTTACGTTTATAAGAGTTTATGTTTAAATAGGATAACATGAGCAATCTGGGTTCTTTTCACTCTGAGCTCTAATCCTGTGTAACACTGTGAATGGAGCCCATTATCATCTTCATTGTTTGCATGGATTTATGTTGATTATATTATATTATATTATTAATGCTACACATTAGTAAATGGTTGCAGAATATTTTGCCTATTCTAAAACTTGTTCAGCTAAAGGCTGAAGAAAAAGAGTACAATGTTTAGCACTGGAATAGTTTTGGAGCTGTATACATAAAAACTTAAAAGATTTTGAGGACATTTTAGATATTTTTGCTTTCAGATATCCTAGTCAGGTTGCAAAGTAGAGGAATGTGCTTAAACATTAATTTAAAGGAATAAGGGACTTCCATTGGGGGTGGAGCTAAGAAGTAAAACGCTCCATGTCGGCGCCTAGAGATCCATACCTCAGCTCTGCGCCACCTATCCCCTAAGCTGCTTCAGGGTTCCCCCTTGTTGGTCATGGCACCTGGCGTGGCTCTTGCCCACCGGAACTGGAAGTTCACACGGCCGTGTTTTGCCCAGTGGTTTCACCGCGAATGGTTCCTGCCGCTTATACAGAGTGACCTGCTCTAGAGATAACCTTCTCTGAGGGCACTGAATAATTTGCTGCTTCCCAAATCATAAAGCTTCAGGTACACAAGGGACAAAACAGAAACACATGGCGTGGTATACATCCAGTGGAGAACTCTGACACTAAAGGTTTATGTCTGACCCCACTGCTCGAGGATGGAGCTGTTGATACCAAGAGGGATCTAAGCTTCATGCCCTGACCTCGCAAGTTAATAAGATTCAGGAGTTAAGCTGTGAAGCATTTAATCTCTGCAGTCCGGCAATTCTGCAGCTTGGTATATCTGTGCATCGTCTGAATTATGCCGCTGAGCAGGGAAGCCATCAGGGGGTGACAGGGGGGACTTCTGTCAGGGACCCCATATCAAGAACAACTTATATTAAAAAAAATAATTGGCAGCCACCAGAGGGTACTACAGCTTAGTGCTATTGAGGCGTGCAAAATGTTATTACAAGGAGTAAAGCATTAGCATTTGAGAGGATTTCTGAGACAGACTTGGCACTTAAGTTTGTACAGTGTGTGCCTGAGTCAGACGGCAGATCACTTTTATTTGCAGAGGAGGTAGGACTTACTTAGTTTTTATTTCTTTGTGCAATTTTGGATTGTAACTTCAGTGTGGTAGTAGTTGTATGGTGGGGCCAGGGGTCCATAAAAACAATTTTTTTTAGCAATTTGCAGCAGTGTATTTATGATTAATTGACAATGCTGTAGAAATTCTATATTGAAAGCCATGCAGAAATGTTTCCTCCTCAATACACAAATGGTAGGTGCCCTTTTGGCAGATAGGAGTTTTTTATTAATATATATATATATATATATTTTAATAACATTGCAGTTTACTGCCCCTTTATGCATAGACTTTCCAGATGCAAGGAGGCATTTTATCTAAAATAAATTTACATCTGCATAAAATGTTATACTCTCAGACTAAGATTGCTCAGTGTTTGAAATGAGACAGGTTAACTTTACTCTGTTTAGTTTACACTACAGCTGACTTAATTTTGAAATCCATACAAACAAGCCTAAATCCTGCATTTAACCAGAACTAATGCTATGAGACTGAGTACCACAGCTTATGGTTCCACCAAGACCATATAGAGTACAGCATTTTCAAAATCCATAAGTACAGCTGACAGATGGGAACATTTGTACACTATATTTGAAGTGGTGCTCTGGGTTGGGGAAAATGGAGAAAAAAACAAACATATGTCAACCTTTCAAAAGTACTTTTCTTCATCTAGCCATCTACCCAGACCATTAATATACAATTTTGAATTCAAAGAATTATTTTTGTTTGCACATTTACAAATATGATTCTTTAAAAAGTGATCTCTTAATTTCTGCATTTTTTTTATCATGCATGTCACACACTGTTGATTTAGGGGATTCAATGTGCAGACATTTTACCTCCTGTGAGTGTTTCTGTGTTTATGTCTTTGTGCTTTTGTCTGTGTCTCTGAGTGTGTATGTATTTTTTTCTGTGGGTCTCTCTGTGAGGGTGGGTGTGTATGTCTTTGTGCATTTTCTGTGGATGTCTGTGAGGGTGTGTGCGTATGTCTTTTTGCTTTGTCTATGGGTGTCTCTGTGAGAGTGTGTGTATGTATGTCTTTCTGTATTTTCTCTGGATGCCTCTGTGAGGGTGGGTGTGTATGTCTTTGTGTGTTTTCTGTGGATGTCTCTGTGAGGGTGGGTGTGTGTATGTATGTCTGTTTTCTGTGGATGTCTCTGTGAGGGTGTGTGCATATGTCTGTGTGTTGTCTGTGGGTGTCTCTGTGAGGGTGTGTGTCTGTCTTTGTGTGTTTTCTGTGGATGTCTCGGTGAGGGTGTGTGTGTATGTATGTCTTTGTGTGTTTTATGTGGTTCTCTCTCTGTGTGTGTATGTCTTTGTGTGTTTTGTGTGTGTGTGTGTGTGTATGTCTTTGTGTGTTTTCTGAGGCTGTCTCTGTCGGTGTTTCCTTGGGTGTATGTGCAAGTTTGTGTTAGAGTTTGTGTGTGTGTGTCCATTGTCTTTTCCTTTTTAGGACATTTTGACCTTACTACTGATTATTCACATTTTTCTACAGACTTTGAGACTAATGAGACCTTTCCGGAAGTCACCAACCTTTCAATTATTGTTTAGGCAGTTCAGGGCCCTTGCTTTCAGCCACTGCATGCTGTTCTCATCATTTAGTTGGCTTCTTCTTTGACAAAAAGATAATCAGAACTCCATATTTTGTAAATCTCCTTTTTGACAAAAATGTAGTCTAACTCATTACTTATCAGGTCAATGTAAACAAGTGCTGAGTGTCTGTTTGGGTGTCCGTGTCTGTGTCTGGGTGTGTTTGTGTGTTTCTTTGCGTGTCTGCTAGAGTGTCTATATGTGAATCCTTATGTGTGAGTGTGTGTTTCAGTGTATGAGTGTGTCTGTGTGTTTCTGTGTTTGTGTGTTACTACCTTTACAACATTTCCAAGTTTGACTACACTTAAGAATAAAGTGCATATACATTTTAGTCACATGGTCAAAAATTGCACATGTCAAAGGGGGGGGCCTGCCGCTGAGTGTTCTGCTGCCAGTCTGGGCTGTACATATATCCGCTGGACCACAAGTATTGCCCTTTATTTGTTTTGTTCACATGGTGGTTCTGTGAATCTACATGTTAAAACGCCTCTATCAGTCAGGCCAACATCTTCACTGATTATGCTGTTGATAAATATTTACCTAATCTGCATACTGCTGCAGTAACCGCTATCAAGATATATACGCAGATACTAGTGGTAAAATATATGCAAACAATGTATATGCCTAAGAAATATGCTTGTTGGGTGATAATTAAACGAACTATCCGCATATACTTTATTAGCGAATCAGCTGGACACTACAAAAATTTCTTTAGGGGTTGCAAGAGGCTCTTTTGCCTAAAGGAATTTTTTTTGCACAAACCCCAAACACAAAGGGGCCTATTTATCATGATGTGAGCGGACATGATCCGGTATTGCGGCTCATGTCCGCTGCACATAGATAAATGCCGACAGCATACGCTCTCGGCATTTATCAATGCACCAATAATTCTGCCCCAAAGTCTAAGATTCTCTTTTGGGACACATTTGTTTTAAAATAAGGCCTCTCATAGGCTACTTGCTGTCTCAATAATTCAGGAAGGCTGATATCACTGTGGGATGCACGACAGAGAAAATCTTGTTTATATATAAAGACCATTTCATTCTGCTACATATGCCCCAACATATAAAGAAGCCATATTAGAAACTTTAAATGAACGTTAGGCTATATATGTTGGAATAAGGTAACGGGCATTTCCTATAAGTCGCACCCTTCTCTATTACTATGTGTTCCTAAGAAAAGAATGGGTCTACCAACCTTACTATTTTTATAATTCTTCCATATAAAGTACATCATGTATATTGTATTTATTGACATTTATATTTCTTGTTGGCTATAACTTTAGCATGTCGTGTTGGGACCAGACTGTGGTTGGTCATATCGCTGTCAATAGGAATAGCGGTCATTTGTAATATCTATACTTTTTTGTGGCTATAATAATTTAGCAGACAGGCTTGAACACTGAGGTATTTCCTCTCTTTTTGCACATATAACATAATATCTAAATCCCAGATGTGTTATTAAAAAAACAAAAAAAGAAACATTCACTCATAATTTTTCACTTTTGTTTTGGTGTTTTCACCTGGACACTGACCTAATAATTTATAGATTGCACTAAGACAGCGGATTTGCACTGTCTTTCTTTATTTACACTATATTTTATATATCCTCTGTATTCAAGATTTAATCCTTTATATTCAATCTGTATAATAAACTATGGATAAGTCTAAATTATACTATTACTATCAAATGGGTGTGTTTTTATTACAGAACTAAGTGGGCGGAGCAGTTGAACAGTAGGTCGTTAATACTCTTATATTTGGTGGTCCTGTCCTTTACTAAAATCTTATTGGGACGACATTACAAAATGTGTTAACGTTACAATAGGGACCTGTCTGACACTGCAATCATTCTTTTAAACAACATCTCCAAAATGAAATGTCAATGTCGCAAGAAACGACTCCAATGCATGTTGAACTGCGGTAAACTTCTTATACTTCGATTCTGGAAGAAAGTTCGAAACCCCACTTTTAACTTCAAGAAGTTGATCTTGCTTGCCTATATAGTTATAGTATATTTTTTCTAGACATTCTATTCATATGTGAACTGAAAACAATTATATACAATTATACACCACATGATTTAATTTGCAAAAGATAGGACTACACCAATCAGGTTATTACGCAGTAAATAATGAAGGTCATGATTCTTGAACCCCCTATGTCAAATAAACACTTCAATGTAACAAATAGTAGTAGGAAGTTGTATTTCTTTTTTCCTGTTGAATTTTGAAATGTGTTCTTTATTTACTAAGAACTTTCTTCTTTTATGATGCATCTTCTTACTTACCACAATTGACTTATGCAATTCATTCAAGGACTTATCTACCAAGAAGATGATAAAAGATTATTGATGTAAAATCAAATCAAATATTTAATTGAAAAAAATAAATAAAAAAATCATAATTTGTTTTAATAAATAATAATTGATTGCATAATTAAATAATTAAAATGCTGTGTCTTTTAACAAGTATTTACTTTAATATGATGAGAAAAAGAGAAACAAAAAGACCTGGTAAACAAATTAAACCCTCTCGGCTAGATTACGAGTTGTGCGTTAGGAACTCTTAACGCTGCTTTTTTACCCTAACGCTGCTTTTTTACGCCCACTGGTATTACGAGTCTTGAAGGTTTAGGGTCACCGCACACTTCTTTGGCCTTAGCGCAAAACGACTTACGTTAAATTCGTAAAGTCTTTTTTCTATGGGACTTCCATAGCGCTGATATTACAAGTCTGTCCTGGGTACACCCTACCCTGTCAAGAGTCCTAACGCATTTAAAAGTCGGTCAGTACATCTGTAGAGTGAACATAGAAAGACAGTGCCTCATAGTGCAGATAAACTCCAAAATGTGAGATCACAAATAGACAAACAGATGGAAATATACTCACAAGAGTACTGGCACTCTTATAGAAAGAAGTGCGAATGTGCAGGCTAACATTTAGCAGTAGTCAGTACGCTGAAATGTGGATCCTCCAATAAATCGAAGGCACAGTCGTGGACTCTCCTCCGTAAACCACAGAGGATCTTCTATGCAGGCACAGATTGTAATGTGCAGCTTCCACTTTGTATCGGGAGTAAACAGCAGTGTCCGTGAGGACCGTGAATAAAATACTGCTTGTGAGTTCAAAAGTCCCCAGGAAGCAATAGGATAAAAAAGCTGTAACAAAGCTTAAGGTAAAAACAATGGTTGTTTTATTTGATGAGCTTAAAACACGTTTCTCGTCCGCAAGCCATTACCATTACCATTGTTTTTACCTTTACGGAGGAGAGTCCACGGCTGTGCCTTCAATTTATTGGAAGATCCACATTTCAGTGTACTGACTGCTGCCGAATGTCAGCCTGCACATTTGCACTTCTTTCTATAAGAGTGCCAGTACTCTTGTGAGTATATTTCCATCTGTTTGTCTATTTGTGATCTCACATTTTGGAGTTTATCTGCACTATGAGGCGCTGTCTTTTTATGTTCACTCTACAGATGTACTGACCGATTACTCAGTTCCAAGACCAGCAGCCCAGCGTACCAACTTACTATTGCACCAGAGACTAAGTTACCCTCGTGAGATCGCCCACAACCATTTTTGGACATTTTACGATAAGCACATGTATATACATATGCTTTGGGTGTTATAAATATAAGCCTAAGAATTTTCTTTCTTTTTAACCTTTCTCTTTATTTTATTTTTACTTTTATTATTATCCATATTTATTTATATTATTTTTTATTTTCTTGCTATTTTGGGTATCACACCTTATCACGTCATATACCTACAAAGTGTATCACATTTATTTGCTTTATGTATCCTTTTGGAATCCAATTGGCATAGAGACCAAACAGGTTTACTTTGTTACCGTGTTTCACACGAGATTGTATTTATAGTGGCGCACTCTATTACTATACAACGGTATAGTTTTGCATTTAAAAGTCAGTAGTTATGAGTTTTATGGTACAACGCCGTAACATAAAACTCATAACTAAAGTGCTAAAAAGTACATTATCACCCATAAACTACCTATTAACCCCTAAACCGAGGCCCTCCCACATCGCAAATACTAAAATAAAAAATGTAACCCCTAATCTGCCGCTCCGGACACCGCCGCCACCTACATTATATGTATGAACCCCTAATCTGCTGACCTCAACATCGCCGACACCTACATTATATTTATTATCCCCTAATCTGCCTGCCCTAACATCGCCGCCACCTAACTACATTTATTAACCCCTAATCTGCCGCCCCCAACATCGCTGCCACTATATTAAAGTTATTAACCCCTAACCCTATGTCTAACCCTAAATCTAACACCCACTAACTTAAATATAATTTAAATAAATCTAAATAAATATTCCTATCATTAACTAAATTATTCCAATTTAAAACTAAATACTTACCTATAATATAAACCCTAAGCTAGCTGCAATATAAGTAATAGTTACATTGTAGCTAGCTTAGGGTTTATTTTTATTTTACAGGCAAGTTTGTATTTATTTTAATTAGATAGAATAGCAATTAAATAGTTATTAACTATTTAATAACTACCTAGCTAAAACAAATTCAAAAGTACCTGTAAAATAAAACCAGAATTAAGGTAGAAAAAATCCTATTGACTGATGCAATCAGCCAATTGGATTGAGCTTGCATTCTATTGGCTGATTGGAACAGCCAATAGAATGTGAGCTCAATACTATTGTCTGATTGGATCAGCCAATAGGATTGAACTTCAATCCTATTGGCTGATTGCATCAACCAATAGGATTTTTTCTACCTTAATTCTGATTTTCTATCGGAATCTAAGGGATGTCATCTTGGATGACATCACTTAAAGGTACCTTCATTCTGTTTTAGTCGTCGGAAGAAGAGGATGCTCCGCGTCGGATGTCTTGAAGATGGAGCCGCTCCGCGCCGGATGGATGAAGATAGAAGATGCCGTCTGGATGAAGACTTCTGCCCGTCTGGAGGACCACTTCTGCCCGGCTTGGATGAAGACTTCTGCCCGTCTGGAGGACCACTTCGCCCGGCTTGGATGAAGACGTCTCCCTGTAAGTCGATCTTCAGGGGGTTAGTGTAAGGTTTTTTTAAGGGTGTATTGGGTGGGTTTATTTTTTTAGATTAGGGGTTTGGGCTTGCAAAAGAGCTAACTGCCCTTTTAAGGGCAATGCCCATCCAAATGCCCTTTTCAGGGCAATGATGAGCTTAGTTTTTTTTAGCTAGTATTTTATTTGGGGGGGTTTGTTGTATTTTTTTTACAGGTAAAAGAACTGATTACTTTGGGGCAATGCCCCGCAAAAGGCCCTTTAAAGGGCTATTGGTAGTTTAGTTTAGGCTAGGTTTTTTTTTTATTTTGGGGGGCTTTTTTTAATTTTAATAGGGATATTAGATTATGTGTAATTAGTTTAAATTTCTGTAATTTGTTTATTATTTTCTGTAATTTAGTGTTTTTTTGTACTTTAGCTAATTTAATTTATTTAATTGTATTTAATTTAGTTAATTTATTTAATTATAGTGTAGTGTTAGGTGTTAGTGTAACTTAGGTTAGGTTTTATTTTCTACCTAGTTAAAATAAATACAAACTTGCCTGTAAAATAAAAATAAACCCTAAGATAGCTACAATGTAACTATTAGTTATATTGTAGCTAACTTAGGGTTTATTTTATAGGTAAGTATTTAGTTTTAAATAGGAATAATTTAGTTAATGATAGGAATATTTATTTAGATTTAGACTTAGGTTTAGGGGTTAATAACTTTAATATAGTGGCGGCGACATTGGGGGAGGCAGATTAGGGGTTAATAAATGTAGGTAGGTGGCGGCGTTGTTAGGGCCGGCAGATTAGGGGTTAATAATATTTAACTAATGTTTGCAAGGCGGGAATGCGGCGGTTTAGGGGTTAATAACTTTAATATAGTGGCGGCGACATTGGGGGTGGCAGATTAAGGGTTAATAAATATAATGTAGGTGTCGGCGATGTTGGGGGCAGCAGATTAGGGGTTCATAAGTATAATGTAGGTGGCGGCAGTGCCCGGAGCGGCAGATTAGGGGTTAATAAGTGTAAGATTAGGGGTGTTTAGACTCGGGGTTCATGTTAGGGTGTTAGGTGTAAACATAAATTTTATTTCCCCATAGGAATCAATGGGGCTGCGTTAAGGAGTTTTACGCTGCTTTTTTGCAGGTGTTAGACTTTTTTTCAGCCGGCTCTCCCCATTGATTCCTATGGGGAAATCGTGCCCGAGCGGACTTAAGCAGAGCTGGAATTGGTGTGCGGTAATGAGCAAAATTTTGCTCAATGCTCACTTCTAGTCTTTTAACGATGGGTTTCTGAAAACTCGTAATACCAGCGCTGTAGATAAGTGAGCGGTGAGTGAAAACTGCTCGTTAGCACGCATAGCCTCTAACGCAAAACTCGTAATCTGGGCCTCTGTCTTTACTAGACATCTTATTGCAGGCTATTCTGAGGGAAATAGCATAATCAGGCCTTTACAGTAAGCTTGGTCCAGAGCTAAATTTTTAGACTTTTGAAACCAAATTAGACAAGTTTCCTTTTAGTTTCCAGTCTCCATGGTAACTGTAATCTCTACCCCTAATAAAAAAAGAGCATGTGGGGGTAGAAAACAGAAACAGCCTTCCGAACTTACTGTTGTCTTTTTTGGAAACCAGGGGTTTTTATTTTACACCTGCAAGATATATAGATAGAGGGCTAGATTACAAGAGGCTCGCTATCGATAGCTTGGGTGCGATATTGCAATATCGCGACCGCACTAACTTGAGCACGTTCTACAAGCTGAAAGTGAATGCGCAGTGAAGACCTCGCGGTTAGAGCTAAAATTAGATGTTCACAAACACAACATAAATACAATAATGTAAAGTGTTACACTCATATATACATCTAATAAATATATTCATATAAATATTAATTATATATTTTTTTATATAAAAAATGATTTTATTTATTTATTATTATTTCTTTTTTTTACAAAATTTATAAAACTTCAAATTCAAAACTGGAATATTTGTGGGGAGAGGAGGAGCAGAGGTCGCTGGAGCACTCTGTCATCCGTGTGGAGACTGCAGTGTGGAAGCTACAGGTAATTCCTGTCCTGGCTGACAGCTGAATTAAAAATAAAAATCATCACAGATTTACAGCCTGCAATATGTGGACTGGGAAATATCCGCAGAGGTGGATGACTCCAGTCCACATATTTCATGCTCTGGCTCCAGCTCCATCCACCCAGGGAAAGACACAACATACAATTTTGACTGCGCCATCATCAATCACACTAACTAAGAGGAGGTAGCAGGACAGAGAGTGTGTTACATGTGAGGGTGTGCTCCTCAGAGCAGTACTACAGTAGGGCTGATTCTATCTAGTCTTTCTTCCCCCTTTCAGTGATGTCTCTCTTCCTTCCCTTTCATTGGTGTCTCCCCCCCCCCCATTTCAGTGCCCCCCATTCAGTGGTCTCTCTCTCCCTCCTCTGTCTCTCTCCACACCTCTGTCTCCCACATCTGTCTCTTCCACCCCCTCTGTCTCTGTTTCCCTCTCTGTCTCTGCCCCCTTTGTCTATTTCCCCCCCACATTGCCTCTGATTCCCCCTCTGCTTCCACCTTCCTCTGTGTCTCTCCCCACCTGTGTCTCTCTCTCCCCCTCTGTCTCCCCCACCCTCTGTCTCCCCATCAGTCTCTGTTTTTCCACTCTGTTTCCCCCCTCTGTCAACAAAAGTGAGTACACCCCTCAGTGGAAATGTCCAAATTGGGCCCAAAGTGTCAATATTTTGTTTGGCTACCATTATTTTCAAGCACTGCCTTAACCCTCTTGGGCATGGAGTTCACCAGAGCTTCACAGGTTGCCACTGCAGTCCTCTTCCACTCCTCCATGATGGCATCATGGAGCGCTCCCCCGCCTTACGTTTGAGGATGCACCACAGATGCTTAATAGGGTTTAGGTCTGGAGACATGCTTAGCCAGTCCATCACCTTTACCCTCAGCTCCTTTAGCAAGACAGTGACCGTCTTGGAGGTGTGTTTGGGGTCGTTATCATGTTGGAATACTGCCCTGCGGCCCAGTCTCCGAAGGGAGGGGATCATGCTCTGCTTCAGTATGTCACAGTACATGTTGGTATTCATGGTTCCCTCAATGAACTGTAGCTCTCCAGTACGGCAGCACTCATGCAGGCCCAGACCATGACACTCCCACAAATGCTTGACTGTAGGCAAGACACACTTGTCTTTGTACTCCTCACCTGGTTTCCGCCACACATGCTTGACACCATCTGAACCAAATAAGTTTATCTTGGTGTCATCAGACCACAGGACATGGTTCCAGTAATCCATGTCCTTAGGCTGCTTGTCTTCAGCAAACTGCAGGCTTTATTGTGCATCATCTTTAGAAGAGGCTTTTTTCTGGGACGACAGCCATGCAGACCAATTTGATGCAGTGTGCAGCGTATGGTCTGAGCACTGACAGGCTGACCCCCCCACCCCTCCAACCTCTGCAGCAATGCTGGCAGCACTTATACGTCTATTTCCCAAAGACAACCTCTGTATATGACGCTGAGCACGTACACTCAACTTCTTTGATCGACCATGGCGAGGCCTATCCTGAGTGGAACCTGTCCTGTGAAACTGCTGTATGGTCTTGTCCACAGTGCTGAAGCACAGTTTCAGGGTCTTGGCAATCTTCTTATAGCCTAGGCCATCTTTATGTAGAGCAACAATTCTTTTTTTCAGATCGTGAGAGCTTTTTTCAGAGCGTGAGAGCGATAACACCAAATGTAACACACCTGCTCCCCATTCACACCTGAGACCTTGTAACACTAACGAGTCACATGACACCGGGGAGGGAAAATGGCTAATTGGGCCCAATTTGGACATTTCCACTTAGGGCTGTACTCACTTTTGTTGCCAATGGTTTAGACATTAATGGCTGTGTGTTGAGTTATTTTGAGGGGACAGCAAATTTACACTGTTATACAGGCTGTACACTCACTACTTTACATTGTAGCAAAGTGTCATTTATTCAGTGTTGTCACATGAAAAGATATAATAAAATGTTTACAAAAATGTGAGGGGTGTACTCACTTTTGTGAGATACTGTACATATACACTGTAAATTCAGCTGGTACCTCAGAAAGTGTGCAAATAAAAAGATTGTGCACATCTTGATAATGGAAGGGAATTGGAACGTTGTTTAAAATAGAGTGCTCTATCCGAATCATGGACTTTAGTGGGTTTTTTTTTACTGTCTTTAATAGCTCTTAATACTGCAGTACATTAATATATATTATAGTATAAAACAAGGTACAACATTTTCCCTCCTTGCATCCTTACAGGATGTTTATGTGCAAAAAGTAAATGTAACTATCTCTTTTGTTGGCTTTTGTTCTTTTCCCTTTATCATTATTTATTTTTATTTATTTTTAACCAGGTTGATACAGCTACTTAGAGATTTAGTAGCATCTTCATACCTCAAAGATACAAGGATAGTTATGCATTATTTAC
Organism: Bombina bombina; assembly: GCF_027579735.1. Classification (NCBI taxonomy): domain Eukaryota; kingdom Metazoa; phylum Chordata; class Amphibia; order Anura; family Bombinatoridae; genus Bombina; species Bombina bombina. Next base: position 193,209,864 of record NC_069500.1, read on the forward strand.
ATGCCATGTGCTTTATGGGGCAAATAGATTTTTGGACTTTTCAAATTCTAAAGCCACAACCTCTTGAAACCCTTTTTTGGCACCCTTTGGTGTATCTTGACTTTTTGCATTATTTCTTAATTATTGCACATGCTCAGTTCACACAGTATTGTCAGAATCTTCATTTAGGACTACAATGAAATGTTTTGACATTTGAGAATACTAGTTATAGAATTACTCATAATTATAATAAATTATTAAAGGAACGTTAAACACCAACAAACTGTAACAATAATAGTAATGTCTTTAGCATATTTGGACATTTGGTTATATTTTGGATATTTATAGCCACACTTCTAAAATCCGTTTAATGGCCCTGAAATTAAAACTAAATTGCCTAGATTACGAGTTTTGCGTTAGAGACTGTGCGGTGCTAATGAGCAGTTTATGCTCACCCCTTACTTACAGACAGCGCTGGTATTACGGGTTTCTACAAACCCGGCGTTAGCCCCAAAAAAGTGAGCGTAGAGCAAAATTTAGCTCCACATCTCACCTCAATATCAGCGCTGCTTACGTTAGCGGTGAGCTAGTAAAACATGCTTGTGCACGATTTCCCCATAGGAATTAATGGGGGAGAGCCGGCTGAAAAAAACCCTGCAAAAAAGCAGCATAAAACTCCTAGCGCAGCCCCATTGATTCCTATGGGGAAAATACATTTATGTCTACACCTAACACCCTAACATGAACCCCGAGTCTAAACACCCCTAATCTTACACTTATTAACCCCTAATCTGCCACCCCCAACATCTGCATTATATTATTAACCCCTAATCTGCCGCTCCGGACACCGCCGCCACCTACATTATACTTATGAACCCCTAATCTGCCGCCCCCAACATCGCCAAAACCTACATTTTATTTATTAACCCCTAATCTGCCGCCCCCTATGTCGCTGCAACCTACCTACATTTATTAACCCATAATCTGCCTCCCCAACGTCGCCGCCACTATAATAAAGTTATTAACCCCTAAACCTAAGTCTAACCCTAACCCTAACACCTCCTAACTTAAATATAATTAAAATAAATCTAAATAAAATTACTACAATTAACTAAATAATTCCTATTTAAAACTAAATACTTACCTATAAAATAAACCCTAAAATAGCTACATTATAACTAATAGTTACATTGTAGCTAGCTTAGGGTTTATTTTTATTTTACAGGCAACTTTGTATTTATTTTAACTAGGTAGAATAGTTATTAACTATTTAATAATTACCTAGTTAAAATAAAGACAAATTTACCTGTAAAATAGAACCTAACCTAAGTTACAATTACACCTAACACTACACTATAATTAAATTAATTACCTAATTTAAATACAATTAATTACAATTAAATAAAATTATCTAAAGTACAAAACAGAAACCCACTAAATTACAGAAAATAATAAACAAATTACAAGATTTTTAAACTAATTACACCTACTCTAATCCCCCTAACAAAATAAAAAAGCCCCCAAAAATAAAAAAAGCCCTACCCTACACTAAATTACAAATAGCCCTTAAAAGGGCCTTTTGCGGGGCATTGCCCCAAAGTAATCAGCTCTTTTACCTGTAAAAAAAAAAAAGTACAAATACCCCCCCAACATTAAAACCCACCACCACACAACCAACCTTACTCTAAAACCCACCCAATACCCCCTTAAAAAAACCTAACACTAACCCCTTGAAGATCACCTTACCGGGAGATGTCTTCACCCAACCGGGCCGAAGTCCTCCAGACTGGCAGAATAAAGGTTCCTTTAAATGACATCATCAGAGATGGCGTCCCTTCAATTCCGATTGGCTTATCGAATTCTATCAGCCAATCGGAATTAAGGTAGAAAAAATGCAAGCTCAATCCTATTGGCTGATTTTTTTCTACCTTAATTCCAATTGGCTGATAGAATTCTATCAGCCAATCGGAATTGAAGGGACGCCATCTTGGATTACGTCATTTAAAGGAACCTTCATTCAGTCGTCGGCCGTGGACAGAAGAGGATGCTCCGCGTCGGATGTCTTGAAGATGGACCCACTCCGTGCCGGATGGATGAAGATAGAAGATGCCGTCTGGATGAAGACTTCTGCCCGTCTGGAGGACCACTTCTGCCCGGTTGGGTGAAGACATCTCCCGGTAAGGTGATCTTCAAGGGGTTAGTGTCAGGTTGTTTAAGGGGGGATTGGATGGGTTTTAGAGTAGGGTTGGTTGTGTGAGTGGTGGGTTTTAATGTTGGGGGGTATTTGTACTTTTTTTTTTACAGGTAAAAGAGCTGATTACATTAGGGCAATGCCCCGCAAAAGGCCCTTTTAAGGGCTATTTGTAATTTAGTGTAGGGTAGGGCTTTTTTTTTATTTTGGGGGGCTTTTTTATTTTGTTAGGGGGATTAGAGTAGGTGTAAATAGTTTTAAAATCTTGTCATTTGTTTATTATTTTCTGTAATTTAGTGTGTTTTTTGTACTTTTTATACTTTTATTTAATTGTAATTAATTGTATTTAATTTAGGTAATTAATTTAATTATAGTGTAGTGTTAGGTGTAATTGTAATTTAGGTTAGGTTTTATTTTACAGGTAAATTTGTCTTTATTTTAACTAGGTAGTTATTAAATAGTTAATAACTATTTAATAACTTTTCTACCTAGTTAAAATAAATACAAACTTGCCTGTAAAATAAAAATAAACCCTAAGCTAGATACAATGTAACTATTAGTTATATTGTAGCTAGCTTAGGGTTTATTTTATAGGTAAGTATTTAGTTTTAAATAGGAATTATTTAGTTAATGATAGTAATTTTATTTAGATTTATTGTAATTATATTTAAGTTAGGGGGGTTAGGGTTTACTGCTCACTTTTGGTCAGACTTGTAATACCGGCGCTATGCAAGTCCCATTGAAAATATAGAATACGCAATTGACGTAAGTGGATTTGCGGTATTTCCGAGTCTGGCCAAAAAAGTGAGCGGTACACCTGTACCTGCAAGACTCATAATAACCGCGGGCGTTAAAAAGCAGCGTTAGGACCTCTTAACGCTGCTTTTTAAGGCTAACGCACAACTCGTAATCTAGGCCAATGCATGCAGAATTTAAAAAAGGTGTTCACCAACTACAAATTACAGTGTGGCCTCTTAAAATAGTGACGTGTATTCAATATTTAGAAAAATAGTATTTAAAACTTGCATCCATGCTTGCTGCTATATTTCTTTTTTATGAGCGTCCTCTCTTTGCCCTTATAATAAAGGAAATAGATTGAATTATGTCTGGAAATGGTAAAATTATATTGTATTATCTTCAGTCTAATTACATTAAATAGATAAGAAAAAGTAAACATAATTTTGTATGTAATGGTTGTTCTATAAACATATTTATTTTTATATCCGTCTAGTACACATATTAAGATATAGATTTCAAATGCTCTATGTCATTCTTTCCAAGCTTGTATATAAATAAATAATCATTGATCTGTGTTTGCTTAGCCAGGGTGTCTCTTTTTATCCTCTTACGTAGCTGTGTTTCCTCTGTTCCTGAACTTTTCCATTTTGTTTCCATCAGACCATATGTTTGTATCATCAGTGTATGGAAAGATGCCGAAATAAAGGCCCATCTGCTGATCAGAGTCTCAGAGAGTATGGGGTTGAGCAGTGTGCCTAATGTCAAAGTCTGCTACAGTTGAAAAGTCCTTTAAACCGCCCACTTTGTTATTGGATCAGAGCTTTGTGGAGGCATTGTGCATAATGTATTCTTTGTTTTCATGTTGTTTTTAATTTTAATGTAAAGCTGGTCTGATTTGTAAAATTCAGCTAAAACATTCAGCTAAAAAGGGACATTACACTAAACATTTAATTCCACATAAAGGGCTAGATTACAAGTGGTGAGCAGTTGATAGAGCTGGGAATTATGCACACTTTGCTACTACAAGTGGATGTTTTAAAAAATGTGAACCAAAGCATCTTAATGCGGCTGAAACATTTTTTTAGCACACCCTATAGTTTTAATAAGTAATGTAAAGTAAGGGTGCCATTAGCGGTGTTGTGCTTAAGCGCAATCTGAAAATACCACTTTAAAATGTAGAGCTTTTTGAGACCGGTTGCTACATTGTATTACAATTTTGTTTGTTATGGAAATAAAGGATTGAAGTTTTATTTAGACTTAAAGGGTCACTCAAGTCAAAATTAAACGTTCATGATTCAGACAGAGCAGGTAATTTTCAACAACTTTTCAATTTACTTTCATAAACAAAATGTGCACACTTTTTGTATTTATACTTTTTGAGTCACCAGCTCCTAATGAGCATGTGCAAGAATTCACAGAATATACATAGATGCATTTAAGATTGGCTGATGACTGTCACATGATACAGGGGGAATGGAAGTAAACATAATTTTGACATTCGTCAGCTAAAAATCTTCTACTTAATTGACATTTAGATGAAGTGCTCTTGCATTGTCTTGTTATCATGCTTTAGTTGATTATGCAGATCACTAGTCCTATAATATATAGGAAACACATATTTATTAAAGGGATATTAAACAATGCTCCTGTGGTAAAAACAAATATGCTAAATCAAAGTAAACATAAAAAGGAGTAGATTGTGTAGTTAGAAAAAAAAAAAAAAAAAAAAAAAAAAAAGCAAACAACTTGAAAAATGAGCACTTGGAAATTCTCATTGTAGCCCTGACCCCAGTGTGATGGAGAAGTTTGAAGACTTAAGTTGTTACTCAATCTGACTCCCTGTTATCTAGTCCAGTGATTTTTAACCTTTTTTTTGCCGTGGCACACTTTTTTACATGAAAAAATCCTGTGGCACACCACCATCCCAAAATTTAAAATAAATCACACATTGTAGCCTAATACAGCATATATATATATATACACATACACACAAACACACACATACTGAATGTATTGTGCTGTTATGCCATGCCTCCTACAAACTACCCCTGCACTGGGAGTAAAAAACAAGCAAAGTTTAAAAAATATGTCACACTGTTGTCAGTCTGCCGTGGCACACCTGAGGATCTCTCACGGCACACTAGTGTGCCACGGCACACTGGTTGAAAAACACTGATCTAGTCTATTCACTAGTCTGGACGTTTTATGACATCAGGCTAAGATAAAGCTTCCTGCAAAGGCCTCCTCCGCCTTGTAGGGCTGTGACAGGAATTAAAAGACACTGCACAAATGTAGTGTAAAAAATAAATAAAAAGTAAAATTAATTTATATAGATGAATAATACATGTTGCATTGATTTATATTAAGTATAAGCAATTGTTTAGTGCTTTTTTTAATACAATGAAACAGAATGTTTAACATCCCTTTAATGAAAAAAAAGTTTTGTGGCAGAATTATGGGATATGTCATATGACAAGGGGCACAACTGGAAAGGGATATGTCACATGACAAGGGCAGGATTGGAATGGGTCAAAGGTGTAGGGGCATGCCTATGTGAGAATATATATATATATATATATATATATATATATACACACATTTCACACACACAGTATATATGGGTGTGTGCATGAATATATATATGTGTGTGTGAAGTTGTTTATGCTTGAAAAGCCCATGAAAGCCAAACAATTTCTAAGTCTGACGCATCTGCACCCTCCAACATGTAGATGTTAGAGTTATTGCTGGCGGGATTTATAATCTGAGAGCCAAACTGGAATCAGTATGAATTGTTTTTGAGAGATGTGTACTCACCATGGTGCTAACATTTTTGATCTCCACTTGTAATTTAGGCCAAAAATGTTTAATTAGGCAAAGTGAATATGTTTCTCCGCATTCCAGGTAATTTAAATCTAAAATAGTTTTTTCTCACAACCCACATAGAGGCTGGAATGCATCTGGCAATAACCGATAATAATAATAATAATAATCTGAAAGAATTCAGAATCCTGATCTTCATGCATGTTGCCCAGTGATTATTTGAGATGTGCAGGAGCTCATTAACATCTGGGGGTCGATCCGATATAAATCGTCGCCCGCAAAAGCCGGCGACGTCAATATTTGCGCGGGTTTGGTATCACATATACGGCGTAACCTAGAAGTTACGCCTGTATATTTCTGCCGTCGCCCGCAGTTTTTTGGGCCATAGGCAGGTATACCAAACCCGCGCAGTTTGGTATCCAATATGCAGCGTAAGGACTTACGTGGCGAAAATGGAGAAAACTTACTCCATTTTCACCTCGCCACAAAAAGCAGCCGTAAGAAGCCTTACGCTGACTATTGGAGCCCCGTAACTTCCTAAACTGGCTGCTAAAAACACCTAACACATGCGCAATGTCTATCTCCCTGTCAACCGCGATCTGCTAAAATAAACCTAACACCTAACGCATGCGCAATGTCTATCTCCCTGTCAACCGCGATCCCCCCCCCCCCCGAAATCACTAATAAAGTTATTACCCCCTAAACCGCCGCTCCCGGCCCCCGCCGCCATCTACATAAACTAACCCCCTACTGTGAGCCTCTAAAACCGCCGCCATCTACCTTATCTATCCCCTAATCTGACCCCTTACACCGCCGCCACCTATATAAAAATTATTAACCCCTAATCTAATCCCCCTATACCGCCGCCAGCTATATTAATATTATTAACCCCTAATGTAAGCCCCTTACACCGCCGCCATCTCTATTAAAATGATTAACCCCTAATTTAATCTACCTACCCCGCCGCCAGCTATATTATCTATATTAACCCTAAGTATATTATAGTTAATATAGTTATTACATTATATATATTAACTATATTAACCCTAATTATATTAGGGTTAATATAGTTAATATAGTTATTATAGTATTTATATTAACTATATTAACTCTATCTAAACCTAACACCCCTAACTAAATTTATATTAAATTAATCTAATTCATTTATAAACTAAAATATTCCTATTTAAATCTAAATACTTACCTATAAAATAAACCCTAAGATAGCGGAGCATCCATCCTGGCCGATTGAACTTGAATCTGATTGGCTGATTTAATCAGCCAATCAGATTTTTCTAACTTAATTCCGATTGGCTGATAGAATCCTATCAGCCAATCGGAATTCGGCGGACGCCATCTTGGATGACGTCATTTAAAGGTACCTCATTCCAAGTACAGCAGTCGGCCAGGATGGATGCTCCGCGGCGGCGGAGCGAAGAAAGAAGATTGAAGATGCCGCCGGAAGAATGAAGACTTTGCTGCCGCTTGGAGGAAGACGTCGCCGGAGGAAGAATTCTTCTTTGCCGCTTGGAGGAAGACATCGCCGGAGGAAGAATTCTTCTTTGCCGCTTGGAGGAAGACATCGCCCGGATCGGATCAGGAGTTCGGCCCGGTGTGGTGAAGACAAGGTAGGGAGATCTTCAGCGGGGTAGTGTTAGGCTTTTTTAAGGGGGGTTTGGGTGGTTTTAGAATAGGGGTATGTGGGTGGTGGGTTGTAATGGGGGGGTGGGGGATTTTATTTGTTGTATGCAAAAGAGCTGAATTCTTTGGGGCATGCCCCACAAAAGGCCCTTTTAAGGGCTGGTAAGGTAAAGAGCTTTGAAATTTGTTTAATTTAGAATAGGGCAGGGAATTTTTTTTATTTTGGGGGTTTATTATTTTATTAGGGGGCTTAGAATAGGTGTAATTAGCTTAAATATCTTGTAATCTTTTTTTTATTTTTTGTAATTTAGTGTTTTTTTTTTTTTTGTAATTTAGTTTAGTTAATTTAATTGTATTTTTAGATAGATGTTTGTAGTTTATTAAAATTATTGATAGTGTAGGTGTATTTGTAACTTAGGTTAGGATTTATTTTACAGGTAATTGGGTAATTATTTTAACTAGGTAGATACCTTTAAATGACGTCATCCAAGATGGCGTCCGCCGAATTCCGATTGGCTGATAGGATTCTATCAGCCAATCGGAATTAAGTTAGATTTTTCTAACTTAATTCCGATTGGCTGATAGAATCCTATCAGCCAATCGGAATTCGGCGGACGCCATCTTGGATGACGTCATTTAAAGGTACCTCATTCCAAGTACAGCAGTCGGCCAGGATGGATGCTCCGCGGCGGCGGAGCGAAGAAAGAAGATTGAAGATGCCGCCGGAAGAATGAAGACTTTGCTGCCGCTTGGAGGAAGACGTCGCCGGAGGAAGAATTCTTCTTTGCCGCTTGGAGGAAGACATCGCCGGAGGACGAATTCTTCTTTGCCGCTTGGAGGAAGACATCGCCCGGATCGGATCAGGAGTTCGGCCCGGTGTGGTGAAGACAAGGTAGGGAGATCTTCAGGGGGGTAGTGTTAGGCTTTTTTAAGGGGGGTTTGGGTGGTTTTAGAATAGGGGTATGTGGGTGGTGGGTTGTAATGGGGGGGGGGGGGATTGTATTTGTTGTATGCAAAAGAGCTGAATTCTTTGGGGCATGCCCCACAAAAGGCCCTTTTAAGGGCTGGTAAGGTAAAGAGCTTTGAAATTTGTTTAATTTAGAATAGGGCAGGGAATTTTTTTTATTTTGGGGGTTTATTATTTTATTAGGGGGCTTAGAATAGGTGTAATTAGCTTAAATATCTTGTAATCTTTTTTTTATTTTTTGTAATTTAGTGTTTGTTTTTTTTTGTAATTTAGTTTAGTTAATTTAATTGTATTTTTAGATAGATGTTTGTAGTTTATTAAAATTATTGATAGTGTAGGTGTATTTGTAACTTAGGTTAGGATTTATTTTACAGGTAATTGGGTAATTATTTTAACTAGGTAGATATTAAATAGTTAATAACTATTTAATATCTATTATACCTAGTTAAAATAATTAACAATTTACCTGTAAAATAAATATTAACCCTAACATAGCTACAATGTAATTATTAATTATATTGTAGCTATCTTAGGGTTTATTTTATAGGTAAGTATTTAGATTTAAATAGGAATATTTTAGTTTATAAATGAATTAGATTAATTTAATATAAATTTAGTTAGGGGTGTTAGGGTTAGATAGAGTTAATATAGTTAATATAAATACTATAGTAACTATATTAACTATATTAACCCTAATATAATTAGGGTTAATATAGTTAATATATATAATGTAATAACTATATTAACTATAATATACTTAGGGTTAATATAGATAATATAGCTGGCGGCGGGGTAGGTAGATTAAATTAGGGGTTAATCATTTTAATAGAGATGGCGGCGGTGTAAGGGGCTTACATTAGGGGTTAATAATTTTAATATAGATGGCGGCGGTGTTAGGGGCTCACTTTAGGGGGTTATAGATATAATATAGCTGGCGGCGGGGTACGGGAGCGGCGGTTTAGGGGTTAATAACTTTATTAGGTTGCGGCGGGGTACGGGAGCGGCGGTTTAGGGGTTAATAGCTTTTTTATTGTTAGGCTAGTGAGGGGGGATAGCGGATAGAGGGTTAGACAGTGCGGGCTATGTTAGGGAGGCGTGTTAGACAGTGCGGGCTATGTTAGGGAGGCGTGTTAGACAGTGCGGGTGTTTTAGACTTTAGTCAGGTTTTATAGGCGCCGGCAGTTTCTAACGTGCCGCAAGTCACTGGCGACGCCAGAAATTTGTACTTACGCAGATTTCTGGACATCGCTGGTTTGTCAGACTTACGGCACGTTAGCATCTGACGGCGACCTATATGGGATAGCTCGAGTTGCGAGCTGAAACTGCGGGCGACGCCGGTTCCCTCGCTTGCGCCGCAAAGTGCGATCTATATCGGATCGCGCCCCTGTTCATAGTTCCCTACTGCAAATGGAATCTGATAAAGAATACTCAAAATGATTTTAAGGGGTATGTCCCTGGAAAACAAAACAAGGCAAATCTTGCTGAGAAAATTAATGTTTTAAATGATATAAAACATGTTTTTGAATTGTAGTAAATCATTTCTGATGCATATATTTTTTTTTAATTTAATGTTACTTTAAATATAATAATATGCTTTCTCTATATCAGTGGTAAACACAACCCTTTCCATCCCAAAACTCTCATACTTAAACAGTTTATACTTTGAGCTGGAAGGTAAGTGTGCCTAGAAGAACAAAACACATTAGAAAACAATATACAGATACAGTGAAGAAAATAAAAAACATTGTATGACAGTAACATACAGAAAATAAAAATGTCAGGAACCTGTATTATACTTTTCTTCTCGAGATCTCCGAGACCCCTGAAGTTATGCCTCTGTCCCTTGTCATTGGCTCACTAGATCAGCTAGCTCCCAGTAGTGCATTGTTGCTCTGAAGAGGACTTTAACCCTTTTTGCAGGGGATAAAAATACATAGTTTTATGCAATTAATTGTACGATAATAAAATGCCCTAACTTGTTAGAATATTTGCTTTTTGTTATGTTTCTTTAGGTGAGGAAAAGGTGTCTTTACTGTGTATATGTATTTATATGTAAAAATTATCACTATTTCACTATTCCTTCTCAATTTTAAATATAGCAAAATACCGGATTCCAATTTTAAATTTTCATGTTCTGTGTATAGTGATAGGTTGATATGTGCAGTGGCACCAGTGTGGGCTGTAACAGCCAGTATATAGATAAGTGTGTGCGTGCCTATGTGGTCATCATCTGTGTATAGATACTCGTCTTCTTTATTACTGAGTAGCATACTCATCAGTGCATAGATACAGGGAGTGCAGAATTATTAGGCAAATGAGTATTTTGACCACATCATCCTCTTTATGCATGTTGTCTTACTCCAAGCTGTATAGGCTCGAAAGCCTACTACCAATTAAGCATATTAGGTGATGTGCATCTCTGTAATGAGAAGGGGTGTGGTCTAATGACATCAACACCCTATATCAGGTGTGCATAATTATTAGGCAACTTCCTTTCCTTTGGCAAAATGGGTCAAAAGAAGGACTTGACAGGCTCAGAAAAGTCAAAAATAGTGAGATATCTTGCAGAGGGATGCAGCACTCTTAAAATTGCAAAGCTTCTGAAGCGTGATCATCGAACAATCAAGCGTTTCATTCAAAATAGTCAACAGGGTCGCAAGAAGCGCGTGGAAAAACCAAGGCGCAAAATAACTGCCCATGAACTGAGAAAAGTCAAGCGTGCAGCTGCCAAGATGCCACTTGCCACCAGTTTGGCCATATTTCAGAGCTGCAACATCACTGGAGTGCCCAAAAGCACTCCAGTGATGTTGCAGACATGGCCAAGGTAAGAAAGGCTGAAAGACGACCACCACTGAACAAGACACACAAGCTGAAACGTCAAGACTGGGCCAAGAAATATCTCAAGACTGATTTTTCTAAGGTTTTATGGACTGATGAAATGAGAGTGAGTCTTGATGGGCCAGATGGATGGGCCCGTGGCTGGATTGGTAAAGGGCAGAGAGCTCCAGTCCGACTC